>NW_025920482.1:0-26949 GCF_902686445.1 Sciurus carolinensis | reverse complement strand
TTAGCCACCTTCCATTTTAATAAGACTGTGCTTCTGTTAGGATTGGAAGCCATACCCAATCCCCTTAAAGTCTGATCTGCCTGTTGAAATGGCCAGGCTTTGGGCCATTCTGTAATTTTGATAATACTTTTGTCAGCCCCAGTATCTAATAAACCCTCAAAACTTTTGCCTTCTATCACTAACTTTGTTATAGATCTATCTTTTAAATCCAATGTTATCATGACCATATTTTGGCCAGTAGAACCTAATCCTTTATTTCCCCTAATAATATTCTTTGATGGATATTGATCATGGCAGCTGGGTAAGACCAACAATTGTGCTATGCGATCACCCTGAGCTATTATTGCTACACCTCTTGGTGAAGAAGCAAGGATTTTTATTTCTCTGCAAAATCAGGGTCTATAACTCTTAATCCTTTTAAGGCAGAATAACTCCTCCCCAGAACTAGTCCCACTGTTCCTTTATGTAATGGGCTGACAACCGAAGTTGGTATTGGTTGTACCCCATCTCTGGAGTTAATACTGCTCTGGCGGAGGCACAGAGGTCTGAACATCTACTTTCTCTTTCAGAAGCTCAACTTGATTGTTCTTCTTTTACAATTTCTAATATTTTTCCCCTTCTCTTAACCGTTCTTGAAATTTTGGTTTTTTGGAATTCAGACAGAAACGAACTAATGTCCATATCACCACAACAACAAACAGAAATGAAACAAGAAAAGATAACACAAATAACACCTTACACACCACAACAACAAACAGAAATGAAACAAGAAAAGGTAACATCTTACACATATTCATTCACCACAGAACGTCCTTCGCTGTCTCTTGGGACAGTCTTTCATTACATTCCCTCTCTAGGGGAATCTTCCATTAATATTCCCTCTCTAGGGGAATCTTCTGTTACATTCCCTCTCTAGGGGAATCTTCCGTTAAACCGTAAGGCCACCGTTTTCTCAAATAGGGAAACCTTCTTGTTAATTATGCTAGCGAAACTGTCTTTTACTTACCTGAGCGCTCACCATTCCTGGTATGGGCCGCCACTTGTCGCTTGCCGCCGACCAGCAGGACAAACGACATGTACTCTCAGAAGTTCATGAAGCAGCTTCTGCTTTATTCAGATAACACCCTCAATATATAAGCAGTCTCATGCATATGCAATTGTAACCAGATAAGTCCATCCAATCCTATTAAAGGTCAAGCGATCACAAGCTCAAGCATACATGTAAGATATATCTGTCCACGTGCTAGGCGGCTGAACTAATTATCGTACAGTCAATGGTAAATGCTTCTGTTTTTCTGCAGGTGCATTCAGCACGCCATTTGACTCTCTGCCAGTCGCCATCTTTGGATGCATGTGGCGTAACCCTGGGCCCCAGGTTTCACCCGCCACAGTCATTAAGTGCAAATGTTAGAGAGAAATATATCTAATACATTATCTATAATTACACCTTAGGAAGTAAATAAAAGAACAAACCAACTTTAAACTCAATTTAAGAAGGCATAAAAATAAAATCAGTCAAGAAATAGAAGATTGAGAATAAAAACTCTACAAATGGAAAGTGAAAAATGTGCTTTCAAGATAAACACAAGACTAATAAGCCCTCAGAAAAACTAACCAAGATAAAGACTAAACTAAGAAATGGAATTGAAAGGAAAATCTAATCACAGATACTACTAAATACCAGCGAATCATAAAATACTTTAAATTGATGTGCAAATAAGCTACAAAATATTGAAGATTTTGACAAATTTCTAGAGACATTTGACTTCCACAAACTAAATCTTTAGGATGTAGGCAATATGAACAGACTAATGTCATATAATGTTATTTATCAAGTTACAAAAAGCCTTACTATAAATAAATGTTAGATCTGGATAACCTCAGTTGTACCAGATGGGAAAAAAGAAAACTAATCCAAATTTTTAATTAAATCTTTGCAAACTAAATAGAAGATCATTGTTAAAAAGAAAAAAAAAGTGCAATCTGATCAAGCAGGTTTCATTGCCGGGATATAAGTTTGAACATTTTAAAATCAATAAACTAATTATCTGCATAAATAATGTTAAGGGCAAGTATCTTTGTTGTCTCAATAGATGCAGAACAAGAATTTGAAAAAGTAGTTCCATGTCTGTTAAAGTACTAGAAAATTACAGAGACAATAAAACTACTATAATATTGTAAAGCTTACCACATGACAAATCCAAGAACAACATCATACTGATATCAGAAGACCTGAAGTCATTTCTTCTAAAAACAGGAGCAAGGTAAGTATGTCCACTCTCATCATCCTATTCAAATTAGTGGTTATAATTCTATCCACAGCAATTAGTCAGATGAAGGAATTAGGAGATATGAATATAAAATAAAGAATTTAAATTACATGCTGAAGACAAGATTATACACTTAAAGGATTCAAAACTCTATCAGAAGACTTACAGAATAATTAATAAGTTTAGAAAAAAGGAGACAACTCACATAAATCAAGCCAATATTTTAATAATAAATTTGATAATAAATTTTCAAAAATAAATCCTCCATAATAACATGTTCATATCCAGAATGCATAAAGAACTCAAAAATTTGACAGACAACTAATAAGCCAAATAACAAATGGGAAAAGAAAAAGACACTACTCAAAAGAAGATAGTCAACAGATCTATGAAAAAATGTTTAACATCTCTAGCAATTGGGCAATGACAAATCAAAATCTCCATTGATATTTCTTCTCACTTCAGTAGTAATAGAAATAAATGAAAATACATATAGTACCTGGATGCAGGAATGTGTAAAAAAAGTAAACTCATATATTTGGGTGGGGTTGTAAACTGATGCCAAAAATCTGGATTGTAGTGTTGTGATGCCTCAATAAAAAAAATGATTTAGAACTTCTTATTCTTCCATAAGATGCAGGGTCTTTGGTCTGATTCCAAGATCCTTGATCTATTTTGAGTTGATTTTGCAGGGTGAGAGATAGAAGATTAATTTCATTCTGCTACATATGGATTTCTAATTTTCCCAGCACCATTTGTTGAATAGGCTGTCTTTTTCCATTGTATGTTTTTGGCACCTTTGTCTAGTATGAGAAAACTGTATTTATTTGAGTTTATCTTTGTGTACTCTCTTCTGTACCATTGATCTACCTGTCTATTTTGGTGCCAGTGCCATGCTGTTTTTGTTACTATTGCTCTCTATTATAGTCAAAGTTCTGTTATTGCGATACTCTCTGCTTCACTCTTCCTGCTAAGGATTGCTTTAGCTCTTCTGGGTCTCTTATATTTCCAAATGAATTTAACGATTGCTTGGCCTATTTCTATGAGATTCAACATCTCTAGTAATAAGATAAATGCAAATCAAATCCACCCTAAGATTTTACCTCACCCCAATTAGAATAGTGATTATCAAGAACACAAGCAATAATAGGTGTTTACAAGGATGTGGGGAAATAGGTACTCTCATATAGTGTGTGGTGTTACGAATTAGTGTAGCCATTCTGGAAAGCAGCGTGGAGATTCCGGAGAAAACTTGGAATGGAACCACCATTTGACCTAGCTATCCCACTCCTCAGCCTATACACAAGGATTAAAATCAGCATACTACAGTGATGCAACCACATCAATGTTTGTGGCTGCTCAATTCACAAAAGCTAGGTTGTGGAACCAGTATAGATACCATTCAATTGCTGAATGGATAAAGAAACTGTGGGATGTATACTCAATGGAATATTACTCAGCCATAAAGAAGAATAAAATTATGGCAATTTCAGAAAAATGGATGAAGTTGGAGAACATCATGCTAAGTGAGATAAGCCAACTCAAAAAAGCAAAGGAGGAATGATTTCTCTGATAAGTGAATGATAATACATAATTGGTGGTGGGAGGGAGGCAAGAATGGAGGAAGGTTGGATTGTATAGAGAAAAGAGGGGTGGAAATGTTGGAAGAAGGAAAAATAACAGATTAAGCAAACATCATTTTCCTATGTATATGTATGATTATGCAAATTTTATGACTCTGCTCATGTACAACCAGAGAAATAAGTTTTACCCATTTGTGTATAAGCAATCAAAATAAATTATTACAAAAAAATAAAAGATAATGATGAACTTTAAAAAAGCAAACAAAAGGCATGAAACCTTTATGTGACACTCTACCACTACTCCAAATATATAGCAATGATTTTAACTCAGCATACAAAAAATAGGCAGTCACATTTATGTTTATAACAATACAATTCAATATTGCCCAGCTATGGAATCAATTTAGTTGCCCTTCAATAGATGAATTGATAGAGAAAATCTGGTATACATGTACAATGGTATATTATTTGGTCATAAAATGAATGGAACTATGACCATTTGTTGGTAAATATGTGCTTTAATAGACTATTATTCTAGTGAAATAGCAGAGACCTGAAGCCAAGTTCAAATGTTTCTTCAGATATGGAAAATCTATTTAAAAAAAAAGTGGAAAAATAGAGACGGGAAAGGAAAAATGTAGCTTGAAAGATCTCATGAAAATAGAACAAAGTTTGTTGGACCAAAATTAAGGTCAATGAGAGAGAAAGTGATGAGATAATGTAAAAACAGTAGAATGAATGTGACTTAGCTTTCTTTTCTACATATATAAATGCACCAAAGTTAATCTCACTATCATATATATCCACAAAAGAGTTATTAAAGAAAAAATATAGGTAAATAACAGAAAGTTCAGAAAAAGCAGAATACAGGACAAGGTAACTTGATGGAGGAGGGAGGGAAAAAGTAGTATAGGAACCTGGATTAAATTGTAGTCCAATTTTTAAACTATCAAATAAATCCTAATGTAATGTATAAAAAATTGAACCACTAAAATAATGCTTTTCCTGAAGGATTATGAACCCAACCACTATGTATAAGTATACTGTTCTAATAAAAAATAAGTAAAGGAAGATAAACAATAAGTTAAAATACAAAGCAGAGAAATACTAACAGATTACAGTAAAAAGAAATCACAAATATAACATATTTGTTGGAGGGAGCTTCACATTAAACTCTGAACTTCCTACAATTCATGGAAAATATAAAATATTTAAATTAATATGGTGTAAATGCAATTTTTCTGACAGTCACATTGGCACCAGTGATTGTCAATATTTAAGTACATTTGCAAAATTCATTTGCATGAGTTGCATACCTTTTTGCTATTATTTTGCATTTTTATTGGGGTTCTTTATTATGTAACAGATGTACATAATGCAAGTTATTTAACTTATTACATTATTGAGAAAAAATATTAGTATTTACCATCCATGCACCCAATGAAAAACAAAAGTCTAAAACAAAATAAGTGACTTTGAACAAGCAAGTTTGCTGACCTGAAGTGCCTCACAGTCTCTAAGGACTTTTGTATTATTTGTGAGTTGGCTCTGTTGCCTTGATAATGGAGAAAAGGACTATTTATAAGGATGACAGTTCTTGATAATAATAAGACAGAAAAATTACCCAATATTCTGTGATTCATCATGATTTCTTAATGCATTTTTTTTTTAATTTGAGATATTTTACCTTTGATTTCAAATATAATTTGTGGTGTAAATTTTATTTCATTTGTTAAAGTCAAACTTGAGATTTCCTCAGGTTTTCAAATAATATTATTTCTTGAGGAAAACTTACACATAATTGAAACATAAATCCAGGGTACTACTATGAGCCATTACCTAACTTCACCACAGTATAATCGTAGATATAATATCTATGAAGAACAACCAAAGAACAAGATAGTATCTTCATTGATCAATTTCTATGTCAAAGTACATGATCACATGACTACAAATTTCTGGGTCTGCAATGGGCATACCATCAAAATGGAACAAAGTGACACAGGACATTTTTTTCACCACATGGCAGCCAGGAATCAGATATTGAAAAGAATCCAGGGACAAACTAAAATCAAACTCCATTCTACCAGTGACCTACTTTATCAACCCATGTTTAACTGCTTACATAAAACTCTCCTTTCATTCTATTTATTAGTTCAACAAGTGGATTATTCCAGAGCAAATGTTACAGCTTCCATATTCCAGTATCCTCATAATTGAATGATGCTACATTGCCTGATGAATGAGCTTTTCAGGGAACATTCTGAGACCCACACCATAACAGTCAACAATCTTAAAGTAGAAAATTATTCCATTTCTTGAATATTTTTGTTGTTATTCTTAAAATCATATACTAATTAGTTAATGCCCACATTTTGTCCTGTGTTAATAAGAGGACAGGAAAACATTTTATTCATCAACACTCTTCTACTGACTTGAAACATCAGAAAATTTGGAATTTTATAACATATTCTATAGCAAAGTGCTTACGAAAGAGGGCATTTGGAAGAACTTGCTAAATTATTCAAAATCATCCAAATACTTTCCCAGATTTATATCATTTTAGCCATTAAAATAATATAGTGATTTTGTATCACTGCTACATAATAAGCTGAAACTCAAAAAATTAAAAAAAAATCTATGAAATTATAAATGAGTTCAGAGTTTTCTTACATGAAAATCAAAAGTCTCATCATGAGATAAATGTTTTCCTAAAGAAATAGCAAATCTATCCCAATATGTAAATAGAAGACAAAATGAGTAGCTGAATCAGACCCATTCTTTTGTATACCCAAAATAAGCTGCCTTGATAAATAATAACCACACATCAATAAAGCTCTTAAAATGAATGTAGGAGTGAAGAAGGATGATGGAAACAAATAGAGATATTATTCTAACAAAATGAATCATACTATTTTTAATTATATATTATTTAAAAAAAATCTTGCATTTGTTGAAAATAATGAGCCTGGTAAATCTGTGCTTTTGCAATTTCAATGAATCAAAAACATGATATTAAAATTTGAAATCCAGCCTCTAATTCAGAGGAAATTTTAAAATAGATTGTGTGGTTAAGTAACTAAGAGAATTTACTTTAATCCTGTGATAAGTTACAAAATTATTAGCACATTTTATTCTCTTCCTCTGTGAATATATCCTGATTTTGTATTTATTTTTGCATTTTATAGATTCAAAATAATTTTTTTCTTCTCTAATCACAATTTCTACATCTGCATCATATTTTATATATAAATGTGTTTTAATTTATACCTGAGATTAGTAATTAAGAGCTAAACATGTTACTACCTCTCTCCTGCTTTTTGTAGTTACTTTTACTTTTTTAAAATTCTTTGCATATTTACTTTCTTTTCTTTAATCACAATTTCTCTTTCTCCCATCAATTTTTTATACAAATGGATTCACTGGTCATCTCACCTTTTTTACCCTACATGTATAAGACATTTTCTGTAATTTCTTTATTTGCTGGATTTCATGGTAAAGCTGGATGCATTTTCAAATGAGGTTCATTCTTACTCATCATCACCTAATTTTTGGAGAGCTGAGATTCTGATAGGATTTTACATGATATGAATAACCTTATGAAGAGTATCACCATGATGAGGAGGCAAATGAGAAACTATCTGGAAAATTCCTTCATCCCTCAGTCTGTGATGAAATCAAAGGGTATGTGTTTTCTTCTTCTCTGAGCCTAAGAGAACCAAAACGGTCTTCCAAAAGGGAGAAATGGGTCATTTTTCTAGTTAGTGGAAGATGAGTGAAGGAATAGAGTTAAAGAGATCAAGGCAAATGACAACGGATAAAACAAAGGAGAATGGGGTACTTTTCTTGTTCTTGAGGTCTTCCTTTTGGCTCAAGTTGAGAGTAAAGCAAACATGTAAAGGATCCAGCTTTTATTTCTCTGGGTATGTGAATAGGCCACCTGCACAATGTCATTGTGTATCAGTCAATTTTATTTCAATAAATCTCTTCATTTATAACTTGGCAAAATATTATTGTAAATATTCTAATAATGATTTCTCCTTTTGTTGAAAAGAAAAGTGATTGTGAAATGAAGGAAATAATAGAAAGAGAATAGAATGTTAAAACAAATTCTACAAGGATGTATATAGGTCATGGAATATAAACCTGGGTATAATAACTGTTTATTTTTCAGACTAAGATATAAATGTATGGAACCTTATGTGGAACTCAAAGAAAACAGAGGATATAAGTACAAAACACTCTTAAACATCAAGGCTAAATTTATATAAGTTTTGGTTCTTTAGATGATATGATAGTGGTAGAAACATATAGATTCACAGTAAACAAAAGATTACTGAGATAAGCCCATTTTTCTTTGGTGGTAGTGGACAAATTGGAGTAAATAGCAAAATTTCAAAGTCTGACTCATATTGTTTTGTATTCTCTGGTAATCCAAGCAAAAATTTCTAACAATTATTCAATATAATCAATGATGATTGTGGCTTATTTGTTTCCCAGTAGTCAACTGGAGAGAACTGGTGGGAGAATCATTTCATGCACCTTTAAATTAAAGCATATTGAAGATCCTACTGAGTAAAAGCTGAGCTATGGTAATTATATACAGCTATTCATATCCATGTTGACACACATACATCAAACATATAAATAGGCCAGGGGAAGATACACATTTAAACCCACTGTTTTTTATTTTATATCAAGTGTGATTATTGTCATCCCAAAAAAATTACTCTATGCATTTGTAGAAACAGCCTAGGCAGTAGTAATTATCCTGAGAAATCTCCTTCTCTTTTAAGTAACAATTCATAACAGAGAAGAAGATGGAAAGAACATGTGTCCCTCATGGTATAATTTATATTCTTGAACTGAAGTGGTAGATATTTTATATTTATAAGCATCCCATTCCATGCAAACTTGGATGTCAACATCACAGACAGTTAGAAAATGAGAGAGCAGGAAGGAGTGTGAAATTTGTATGGCCATACCAGAAATTGGCATATATCACTTCCACTCTTTCACTTATAGAAACTCTAATAACATGAACACAGTTAACTACAAGGAAGTTTTATAAATGTAACTCAATAGTATACCCAGGTTGAAATAAAATATCTAGAAATTTCTGAAAATTTGACAAATAAAATTGTGAAAATAGTCACCCATAGCATGCATTGACATAAGAATGGTGCTATCCATTACTAGTAGAAAACAATTTTTTATCCACAGAGATGTAAACTATGCATGTTCACTGAGGGCATCAGTGAACAGACTCCTACTCTCTACCTAACAATGGTAAATATACATAAACACCATACAAGAAGCACAACTCTTTCTTGAATTTACTTTCTCAGGCAAGCTGGATATATTAAAAGTTGTTTAGAAAAGAGCCAACAGAATCCATGCTGAATTGTCTGACATGTATGAAACCAGTAACATCTTCAAACAGGCTCACAGTGATAGGATATTTAGGAATAATATGGAATGACCCAGTCCGAGAGCACACCATATTCATATATTTTCCTAGGTTATACTATTCCACCACTTTTTCCTAGAACATCTATAATCCCTACTCTCTTTTATCAATTTCCAACAACCTAACAAAAGCATATTAATTTCCTATGTTTAATAGTTTTTGCTATTTTTAGATAAGAAATTATTACTTTGTAGATGACATTAAATTTACCAAATATTTTTAATTTTATGCAATGACTTATAAAACATAAAAATTTTGTCTGGTTCCTCTTATTCAGTAAATGTGAAAATGTCATCCATTTCCCTTATGATTATAGATTGCTCATTCTTATTACTGCTGTTATTATGAAAAAAATGAATGCTTTGTGGACTATACATAAACTGATATTTTTAGTGAGAATTTGGATATAGACATTAATTTTTACATTTTCACATTCTTTGTTCCCTTTGATTAAAACACCTAATTATTGATCGAGTCTCAAAAAGAAAATTTTAATTCATTACTTTGAATATCTAAACCACATAAAAATTTAAAACACACATACTATATGTTCAAAAACATGATGTTTTAATCACAACAAAGAAAATTAATAAATAAAATATCTCTCCAGAAAACACACAGACACAAAACAAAAACATCATTCCAACTCAAACAAAACTATTATATTCACATTTGTAAACACTCTTTCAGCCTCACATTACACCCTGACCCAATTTTCTCACTATACTATGAACTTATACACACCAAGTTCACTCTTTCACAGAAACATTTGCTGACTATGAGTTACCTACTTGGCAGAAATTTCCATGAAGGAACTTTACATTCTTGAACACTTAAATAGTGGGGACTGTTCTTAGATAATATTTTGAAAAGTAACAGTGACATGAGAACAAGCATTTTATTGACTTAATTAAACACATTTTGTCAACCTTTTATTTGAAGTTTTGAATCTTGAGAATATGAAATAAAGATAATACAAGTGTAAAAAATATGGAGAAGATAAACACAACTCTAGATATTAACCAAGGTTGGTGAGTTTGAGGACTGTTATTGGTAGGATCTAGTTGGAAGCATCAAATATTGATAAATTTCACTTCCCTGCCTGAGTCAAAGGTAAATTACAAAACAAAATAAGTATTTATGTGGGATGGGTTAGAAAAGCAGAGTGAGGTAGAAATGATAGCAGGTGAACAGCTGTTTTAACTGATAGTATTGTCCCTAATGGACTTGCAGAGTTTGCTCAGGTAATGTGTGCTTCCTTCTTTGCAAAATTTTACTGGAGATCAGGAACTGTAGTGGGTGGGCCTCCAGGGTCTCTGACAGCCAACCAAAAATTGAAAAAAATTGGAAATTGACAGTTTTCCTAACACAGAAATTTTTCACCATCTCTAATGGAGATTTACTGAATTAGTTGTAGGTTATTTCAAATGGAGGAAGTCTAATCCAAACCCATAAACAATGAGAATATAGTAATCATAAAAGTTTGCTTTTTGGCAGTATATGTAGTTTGTTCTCTATACAGTGACAGGCATTATGTGATTTTAGAGCTTAGCAAATGATATTCAGAAATAATTGAATAAATGCATAAATTTCACTACAGATTCATGATATTTGTTTCATTTTCTTGGAGTTTCAGAAATACACATTTATTCAAATCATGTATGTTCTTTGGAGGGCATTACTTTGGTCCTGAAGAAAAGAATTTACTCACCGAATTGGATAATTTATTTTTGTGAATTTTCTTTGTATATACACATTCTTTCATACTTGCAAGAAGAATAATAGAACAGCAATGTCTAGGTAGAGCACATGATTGGAATCAGAGTGTATCTGATGAAAGCCACCTTAGCATCTCTGTTCAGTCTCAAACAAAAAGATGTAGTTTATACCCAGTGATATCTTTATCTGCTCTGTTCTTTTTTGAGAGTCTATATTTTCTACCCCATCAACATGATCTCATCAAAATTAGCCTTTCACTTACCTGAAATGAGACATACATCATTACCTTAGGTAGCCATATGATTGCATAAATGGTGTCAATCTATAGTTTGTACAACCAGAGGAATTAAAATTTGTATCCCATTTGTGTAAGTGAATCAAAATGCAGTCTGTAAAAGTAAAAGTTTTAATAAATGAGAAAAATTTAAAAAATAGTATGTTGGAAGGAGAGAAACTGTTTATGTTCTGAAGAAAATATCATGTGAAAGAGAAGAGGTTAGTGTATGAGTACAGTGTACTTGTCTTGTCAGTGAGATCTAAACCATTATAAAAATTAAACCATGCCTAGTATTACACCAATGATGCCTAGTATGTAAAAAGTAGTAAACCCATAATTTTTATCTAAACACCCTTTCAACTTTCCTAGAGACAATGACTTGTCATATATGAGTTAGCAATCTTTAAGTACAACACATGTAACTACAAGGTAGATTCTTCAAATAAAACAAAATATTTTAAATTTTAGAAAGGCAAACTAACACACAATTTTGTTGATGGCATATTAGTATGTTTAAATCTACACAGGGTATAAAACCAGAACCAAAACACCTTCAAATTTTTATAGAAAATAAATCAAAATTTTAAGAATTAGGAATATCACTCTAAAAAATTTGAAACTGGACACTAACATGCTACATGAAGTAAAACAATCACAAAATATAAAGACCAAAATTCTTTAAGATATGTGGATTCTAACACACAGCAAGAGGTGAGGGAAGAGTAAAAGTTCATTGTATTAGCCAAAGAGGTATAAAGAAAAGGAAGGGGGAATAGAAAATTTTGTAGAATGAATCAGGTATAAATTTTATATGTTCATATATGAATATAAAACCAATAAAACTCCACATCATGCCCTAGCACAACAATCGGAAACTAATTAGACTGTTAAACTCCGTGTATGTATTACATGTATTATATTCCATGTATGTATTATATGTCAAAATGCCCTCTATTTTCCTGTATATCTAAAAAGAACAAAAAAGACTTGAAAGGAGGTAGAATATGTGGAATCTTATAAACTTCTATGCTTCTGAATTGTTTTTGTACCAGGTATAGAGCTCAGGAGCATTTGACCACTGCATCACATCCCCAGCCCTATTTTTGAATTTTATTTAGAGACTGTCTCCCATTTGCTGAAACTGAATGAACTCATGATAGTTCTACCTCAGCCTCCCAAACCACTGTGATTACAAGCTTGCAAAACTGTGCCAGGATATACATGTGGATTTTTACAACCACTTTTGAAATCTCTGGTGATATCATGAACGGATGGACATATGTTTCTAGTGTTGCTCAATGAGTTCATTCTTAGGCATATATCTAGTAGGAATGCCTGTATATGTTCATCATGCAAAAGACAAATTACTGCGGCATTATGTACACACTGGAAACAATTCAAATATCTATTAGTAATAAAAGGTTAAATAAATGGACTCCATTATTTTAAAAGGACTACAATATGGAAATTAAAATAAAATAGTCATATTTAAAATATATATATAATATGTTTTTCCTCTCCTTCCACCTTTATTCTATGGGTATTCTTTTCTACAAAATGAGTCTTTTAAGGCAGCATATTATTGGATCTTTCTTTTATTCCAGTCTGCCAGTCTGTCTTTTGATTGATGAGTTCAGGCCATTAAAATTCAGGGTTATTATTGAGTTATGGTTTTTATACATGGTCATTTTGGCTTATTTTTGGTTTTTAAATTGGATTGGTTTCTCCTTTATCTGGCTATTCCTTTAGGTTAGTTCCTTCTTTTGCTGACTAACATCTTTTTTTTTTTCATTTCTTCCTCATGAAATATTTTGCTGAGAATGTTCTGTAGTGCCAGGTTTCTAATTGTAAATTATTTAGTTTTGTTTATCATGAAAGGATGGAATTTCATCATCAAAACTGAAGGTAAGTTTTGCTGGGTTTAAAATTCTTGGCATTCATTTTCTTTCAGAGCTGGAAAAATGCTGTGCCACGTTCTTCTAACTTTTAGGGTCTAGCTTGAGAAATCTGCTGTTATTCATATTGGTTTCCCCCTGAATATAATTTGTAATTTTTTTCTCTCACAGCATTTAACATTCTATTTTTATTTTGTATGTTATGTATTTTTATTATATTGTGCCTTGGTGTGGGTGTGTTGTCCAAATTTTCATCATGTCAGCTTCGACCACAATTCCTTAACATGACACCCAAAGCACAATAAATACAAGCAGGAATCAATAATTGGGAAACATTCAAATTAAAATGTTTTTTCTCAGCAATGGAAACTATCAGCAATGTGAAAAGAAAGCCTCCAGAGTGGGACAAAACATTTGCCACACATACTTTAGATAGAGCATTTATCTCCAGAATCTATAAAGAACTCAAAAACTTTACCTAAAGAAAACATATAATCCAATCAACAAATGGGTTAAGGAAATGAGCAGACACTTCACAGACAAAGATCTACAAGCAATCAACAGATATATAAAAAAATGTTAAATATCTGTAGTAATTAGATAAATGCTAATCAAAACTACCCTAAGATTCCATCTCACCCCAATTAGAATGGTAGTTATCAAGAATATAAGCAACAATAAGTGTTGAAAAGATGTGGGGAAAAAGATACATTCATACATTGCTGGTGGGGTTGCAAATTATTACAACCACTCTGAAAAGCACTGTGGAGATTCCTTAGAAAACTTGGAATGGAACCACCATTTGACCCAGCTATCCCACTCCTTGGTCTATACACAAAGAACTTAAAATCATCATATTACAGTGATGCAACCACATCAATGTTCATGGCTGCTCAATTCACAATAGATAGATTAGTGGAACCAACATAGATTCCCTTCAATTGCTGAATGAATAAAGAAACTGGTACATATACACAATGAAATATTACTCAGCCATAAAGAAGAATACAATTATGGCATTTGCAGGCAAATGGACAAAGATGGAGAATGTCATGCTAGGTGAGATAAGGCAGTCCCAAAATAACAAAGGCTGAATGATTTCTCTGATAAGTGGAGAATGGTACCTAATGGGGATGGGAGGGAGGCAAGAATGGAGGAAGGATGGATTGTATAGAGGAAAGAGGGGTGGAAGGGGTGGGAGAAGGAAAAATAACAGATTGAGACAGACATTATTTTCCTATGTACAGGTATGATTACACATATTGTATGACTCTACATTATGTACAACCAGAGAAACAAGTTGCATTCCATTTGTTTAAATTGAATAAAAGTAAATAATTTTTTAAAAAGTATATATAAAACTTGTGTTTCTCATTTTGCATTTATTTAAGCATAATTTATAAACTTGAGCTCCAGATATATTAAATTATAGGATAGTCTGTCAACTTTATGGCACAGCATGAGATTCTTCTTATCTGAGTTTGCCCATTTAGTAATTTTTCAAATTTTGCCTATGTATGTATATATTGAAAAAGGAACATTGATTTATTACATAATATCTCAGACTTTTGTTTTCAAATATTCTTGTGGCTAGGTAGTACTGGTGTGCCAGAAAAAGAATGCAACCCAGCTGAGAAATGGGGATTATAAATTTGAGGCCAACCTAAGCAACTTAGCAAGACTCTTTCTCAAAATTTTAAATGATAAAATCAATATAGATATAGTTCAGTGTTAGACTGCCACTGAGTACAATCTCTAGTACTAAAATACTGTTCAATTCCAAAAACCCTTTGAGACTCAAGGGAAGATATGTATGTATGTGTATGTTTTTGTGTATGTGTATAAACCATTAAAAAATTGACAAAAAGTAATCATTCTAATTTAAAAATGAGAAATAAGGAAGTAGAAAGGTGGAATCAATTTCAAGCAAAATTAAAATTCAGAGGGAGATATTAAGTCTTAAATTTCCAATTGTAGGGTTTTTTTTACACTATGTGAGGGATGGGCTCTCAAGACCTTTGATATTCTCATGGATTAAATTTTTTATGTCAGTGGTCTTCCAAAACTGACATGACATACACCTGTTAAGCTTTAGCAATTCCCCCTGCAGCTCTGCACTCACAGCTCCATTAGGTATTGCTCTTCAGGTTCTCCCTTCAGTGGCACTGGTTCTGTCATAAACTAAATTCTGATCTCCAAGAATTTTCTCTGATCCATTAGCAGAACCTCTTTTGACTGTAAAAATCATAACCTTTATAAAATAAATGTACTGTGTATTTGAAGCAGCACCAAGGGGAAAATAAACATAGTTTAGACTGCTGAACTGACTTAGGAATATTTGTTCCCTTACCACTAATACCCCACAGACACTGGGGAAAATCATGTCGAGTTATTTTTATTGGAAAACCAAGGCCTCTACATGTCATTTTTATCTTTCTGCCAGGATCCTTGATGGACTTGTGCATGTCACATTGTACAATCTCTCAATGGGTGTAATAATTGCAGTCAGCTATTCTGACTTTTATATTCTCCAAAGATTTTTTTATGTTGATAATTAAGAAGTATTTGGCATGTGAAATACTATTTATACAGAATTTCTGTGAGGTTTTCTGAAACACACAGAATTACCAGGCCTTCCTGTGTTGTTTGGCAGCCCTACCAGAGGAAATTATTCTTTCTTCAATCAGTTCAGTAAAGGTGACCTGAAAGATGAAAAACATGTGAAGACATTTAGCATTGTGGGTTGGCAAATGATCAGACATAACAGTTCATGTAATCATATGTCTTGAATCTATATATTAACATGTATATGGAGATATCCACAATTTCTCACCAAGCCTGAATAGGGAATCAATCATTAAGGAAAGATACCAATTTTGGGTACCAACAAAATATCAGACCTTATCTTTTGGCCTAGTGTCCATTTAGCATGAGATGCCCTGAGTGTATCTCTACCTGAAGGAAAGGTTATAACCTCAAATTTTTGCTTACCTCCTCTGGAGCTTGGCCACTCTCTTGTACTCTAAAAAATACTTCTCAGTTATGTAAATTCCTTTACCTAGGAACTACTAGGCTGCCATAGCTGCCTTTTGTTCCCATTCTGATCATTCATTTTCCTCAGAATTCCCAGCTTCAAAGTTATTATTTTATTAGCACAAAGCAATTTTATATTTCCTGCCTTCCCAGGTGGTTTCATTCAAAGTCTCCTCAGTCTTTTCACCAGAAGAATAATTCAATTCACCTATGTTTGGCCAAAATTGTATTTCATAAATATAGAACAGTCCAGTTCTTGGAGTCACACATTTTTCAAATTTCCATGTAAGTCTTTATTCCAGAAAGAGCAGGTTTGTTCCAGTTGTTTATACAGAACCCTCTGAGTCACAAAGCATTGAACTACAAAAAATATATTTTTTGAAGTTTATTCCAATGCTAATAGTACAGGAGTCATAGTTCATAAAATGCATCATGTCATGAAATATCTCTTTACTGCAGTGGTAAATTGGTTTGCAAGGTTAAAAAATGTATGGGTTTAGATCTCTCAGACTCTGTTAGACAAGTTTATTCCCTTAAGATAAGGCCCTTCCAAGGGAAAAATATTCTGGGCTTTCTTCAAAGAACATCTTGATGGTTGTACATATAAAGGTACCCATTCTGCCAAAGTTTTTCCAGTGGGCTTGTTTGTCTCACATCATATATTGACAATGATTAATTTATTGCATTCACCTACTCTGTCTCTATTTATTAAATATTTTTCTATATTGATAATTAAGATATTTTCTAATGATTGAAACATTTTTATGCAGAATTCCTGCGCATTTCTCCAAAAGATAGAAATTTCACAGCAAATTCAATTGTTTCTGTACAACACTGCTACAAGAAACTTTCTTTCCATCATTGGCCTTTTATTTTATTTTTTTCTTTTTATGGTGCTGGAGACTGAAACCAGGGCCTTATGATTGTAAGCAAAGCACTCTATGAACTTAGCTATATCCCCAGTCCTTTCCTTCTATTTTAATGCAATCAAATTTTTCATTTTTATCTCTTGTATCCACACATGGGAGAACACATACATATTTCTTTTTGCATATATGGCATATTTCAGTGAATATAATGTTCTACAGTTCCACCCATTTTCCTAAAATTGCCATAATTTTATTTATGATGGATGAATAAAGTGACTTTTAAATATTTGATTTCTGAATAGATGGGAGGAAAAAAATTCTCAGAGGATCAGTTAGACAAAATAATTATTGAAGAATCATTGGTGAATTTAAGAGAAGAGAATAGTGAGCTCAGTAAAATCTTCAGACACCTTAGTCTGATCTGAGGTACTTGGATAAATAGTGTCCCATTAATCACCAGAGTATGAAGTAAGAAATCTCTCTTCTCTTCAAAATAGCCTCTTCCCAATGTAAACCCTATTGTGCAGGGTACTCCCAAATGCTCTCTATTTCTAGCTGACTCTCAGTTATGATACTTGTTCTCTCTCAAGTGTCTATAGAAAGTGCATATGGACTTCCAGGGCCTCAAACACTTTCTGGCATCCAAACCCCAAGTCTGTTACTGATTTTCAACTATTAAAAAATGAGTCATTGTGTGAACATACCAAAATAGATTTTCCTATATTCAAAATTAAGTGTTGTTTTTCAGACTTTCAAAAGATATCCTTTCTTCACAGAAAAAAAAATTCTTAAAACAGACTATCACTTCATTACAGTAGATTAACCTGTTTCACTCTTTCTTCAGGGGGTTCAATTGTTTGCCTTTTCAATTGAGTATAACACCCTGATTATATCAGACTTGCTTCCTAGTTCACACTGAGAAACATAGCAGTAGGCCATTGTCTTGTGACTGTGAGGGCTGAAGAGACAATTTTAAATGAAGCTTCTACTTGGCAAATATCCTGCTTAACTCAAATAATTATCAAAATGTATTATCTTTCATTCTTAGTGGGAGATTGTCCTCTCTGCAAAAAAAAAAAAAAATTAACTTCTGTTGGTTTCAAAATGCCAAATTTTAAACATGTCTAAATTATTTCACATAGACTATTCAGTTCGTGGTATGCAGCTTCAAATTGGGACATGTTCATAAATTTAGAGAATCCAAAAGGCCTCTTTCTATCTTTATGTTTCCATATAGAAGACAAATCTGCCACTGTGCAGACCTGCTTTTGTTGTACCTTACATTAGTATTCAGAGAAAACCAGAAAATAGTCTGGTTTATAGGTACAAGGAATATTGGAGGACATGCCTAATCTTCCCTCTGTCTTACAGATAAAGTAGCAGGTTTCCACTTTTCTGCAATGCATTAAAAATATGCTAATTTTCCATGCTATTTTTATGAAATAAATATTTAGGTTTACTGTGTACCTGAACTGGTTTAATTATCAGCTCAGAATGAAGAAAGTAGCCTCTGGAGGGAAACATAAAATATTACATGATCTTACAATTGGATTTCTTAATCAAAAAGGGAGAAAAAATGGTCCAAGGTGTGATACTTATGACTATTTTACCCCCTATTTTCAAAATGGTAGCTTCCTTGCTCCTTAAATATCTTCCATATATCCATCTGAAACATAAGCTACTTTAACCAGTGCCAGACTGATTACAAACCAGAGGACTAGGTGTCACTTTTAATTCTAAGCTTCTCTGGAACATAGCAAACTTCTTTCTTTTTTCTTATATTGCACGTTTCAACAATTTTACTAAGTTTTTACCTAAATTCTAAAAAAGGAAGAGACAATAAAACAGAAAATCTTGAAAAACCAGCTGCATCAGACCTGGGAATGTCAGGGTATGGCATAATCCCTGTGGATTTTTTTCTTTTCTCCCAATAAGTACATTAAGGGAAAATTAAAGAATGTCATATGTACAAGTTTTTATTAACTTTTAAACACTTTCCTGAAGACTTCCTGGACTTGCACATGCTGTGAATATATGATCTGGCTTTAAACTGATTGAAAAGTGAACTTCATTGCAATTAATACTTTCCATGTGTTCTTTACTACAGTATTATGGAAGTGTCAATTTTTCAAACCTCTATTTCTGAGTTCGATGTGTTTTGTTTTGTTTTGTTTTGTTTTGTTTTTAGTTTGGTGTGTGTGAGTGTGTGAATTTACTTTTGGTCTTGCAGCAATTACTCTTGTTTTGTCTATCTGGAACTTCTAGTCCACTCTTTGTTGTTTCCAGATATCTTATTATTTAAGGGTTAGATCTTAAATACACTGAAAAAAAGTGAGACCTCCTTTGCAGTGATCTAAGTAGGGAGAATATAAAATGTTCATGATAAAAAAGAGATCCTACTCCTAACATCACCAAATCAGAGACTCTTCACATGTCTGAGTCATAATATAAAAATTCATGCCTAATTTTACATTGTTAAATATGACAGTCTTTTTAATAACTGTATGCTTTTTTTAATGTTTTCTTTGGGAAAATAATACCTGATAAAAGCTATAAAAATTTTGTTTTATATCACTTTTATGCATGTATGTGCACACCTATATATTGTATTTTGCATTTATATGTGGTTGTGTCACTATATCATGTACATGGTGCCAAAATTGACACATTCATAAAAAGACCTTGAAAACTTATAACAAAATTGATCAAAATGACTTTCAGTCCACTTAATTAAATTTAGCTAGATATCATTTTTTATATCTTTAAATTAGCTAACACATTTTTCTTGGTGGTCAAACAATGGAGTATTGGTTTGTATAAAATTATTAATATATGTCTACTCTTTCTAGGAATTTTTTAAAAAGGAAAAGATAAGTTCAAGTGTTAAGTAGTTGTATGATATCTTAGATGTCCTCAGTAGCATACATAAATTCATGGATAACTTAGATTTAACAAAAGTGGAATAAATATTTACAAACATATTCCTTAAAGAGACATCTGATTAATTTGCAACAGCTCCATATGAATTCAAGTATTCTTGGCTTCTTAAATTGTATAAGAAAACGTGTTTTGTTCTTTTGTAAATTGTTGGTATATCAAAAAACAATTTAAGATTGTTTCATTGTGGATTTGGGTCTTCAATAAAAACAAAATGACTAAGAAAATTCTGATTACATATTTTGAGGAAAGACTAAGTAAGGACAGATTAGGTAAAATTATTGGCTAAAACAAGAAAAGTCTGAGCAATGTTAGGAGAGAGGCTATCACCAGGAGAACACAGTGGAGTCTGAGCACTAGTGGATGAGGGACACTCGCCCCCATTACTTAGAGTCCTTTGGGCAATGATAGGTGAGGGAAGATTTAGGGCAGGACCCAGAGTAGATGGAGCACTGGTGGGACAGGTGCACTCACTTTAGGACACAGTTGAACCTGGGCAATGGTGGTGAAGGGGAGATTTAGGGCAGGGCAAAGAGAATCCTGAGCAAAGTTAGATGAGGTGTGCTTGACCACAGGAGCCAAAGGAGAGTGACCTCAATTGGAAGAGGGTTGCTCATCAAGGTGACTCAAAGCCCTTAGACCCTTTCAAGAGAAAAGTTCTTAGCTACTTCAGGGGACATGAGCGAGTGGTACCTTTTCAAATTTCTGAAGAACTCCTCTATGCTGATGGGAAATTTTCCATTACCACATTTCATACTGTCCCGTGAAGGTGTGCATTGTGCCGATCCACAGGTCCTAAGAGATTTCCTCTTTTGTCCACAGAAAACAGCCTGTGACTTATCAGAGGAGACCCTGAGAACACTTAAATATATAGGTTCCATCCACTGTTCAGAAAGATGTCACAAATCCTGGGCATGGTACATCACCTGTAAGAAGTCAGCCACTTAAGCAAAGGTGTGGAAAAGATGGAAAATGAGTGGTAGAATAAGGCCTTCATTGCTTTAGGAATCAACACCCATTGAAATTATTCTGAAGTTTTAGGCATTGGTGAGGAGTCTCTCGACATGTAAACTCCAAAGTCCTATTGCAGTTGTTGGAAATAGGAAACACCCTTATCTCTAAAAGTTTCTACATTTATGTTGACATGGACATGAAGAAAAGGACACACATGCTGTACTGAGTTTAGCAGGAAAGGGGTTCACACAGAGAGTTCACTAAGGCAAAAAGGTTGCCTAGGGATCATTGGAGAGTGAGCACCAGTAGTTGAAGAGAGTCCACCCACAAACCCAGAAGGGACTTAGCACTGGTGGATGAAGGGTGTTCACACACTGGACTCAGAGGACCCTGTGCAATTGTGGGGGAGGTGAGATTTAGAGCAAGTCACAGAAGACTGAGCACTGATAGGAGAGGGGCACTCTACGAGAGTACTCAGAAGACCTTTAAAAATGGTGTTTAGAAGAGTTTTAGGGAAGAACTCAGAGGAGACTGAGACAAGTTAGATGAGGTGTACTTGGCTGTAGGATTCAGAAGAGACAGAGTTCTTTAAGGAGAGGGTACCTCTCCTGCAGGTTTCAGAGTTTTTGGATCCTTTTTGAGAGTGTCCTTTGGTTTGATGTCTCAGTATGATAATGTATGTTGGAAATAATGCTATTAAAAAGGTCTAAAAAAGTCCTACTTGTTGATGAAAAATTGTCCTTGATCACATTTCACACTGTCCCTTGAAGGTGTTCATTGAGCCTGACCCAAATGTCCTAGGACGGTTTTCCTCTTGTCAAAAGAGAGCATCCAGTGACATATCAGAGGAGATCCTGAAAATACTTTATGGTTTTCATCCAATGCTCAGAGAGATGACAGAAATATGGGTCATGATATATCACTCATAAGATATCAGCTACTTGAACAAATGTGTTGAAATGGTGGACTACGAGTGGTGGAATGAGGTCCTTACTGCTGTGGGAATTGACATCCATTAAAATTGGCTTGAATTTTCATGCATTGATGAGAAGCCTTTCTGCATGGCAGCAGCAAAGTCATATTGAGGTTGTATCTACATATTTAAAAGTTTCCATAGTTGTTTAGATCTGGATATGCAGGTAAGGTCAGAGATGATTTACTGACATTATCAGAAAAGGGGCTCACCCAGAGAGTTTACCAAGGGAATTATGTGCCTAAAGCTCATTGGAGAGTGAGAACTGGTATGTGAAGGGTGTCCATACACAATGCCCAAAGGAGACTGAGCACTGGTGGGGGAGGGGAACTTACAGGATTCAGAAGACCCTGAGCAATGGTGGAGATGGGAGATTAAGAATAGGAACCAGAAAAGACTGGACACTGGTGGGAAAGGGGCACTCTTCCAGAGTACACAGTAGACCCTGAGCAATGGTGTGAGATGAGATTAAACACAGCACCCAGAGAAGACTAAGAACTCCTAGGGGAGGAATGCCCAACCACAGGGCAGAAGATTTAGTACTTCTGGCCTAGAGACCTGACTCACAGGATAGTTTATATCCTTAGAACACATGAGAATGTAGCACTTACACTTCTTCAGTTTTCTCTTCTTCTGATGTGACCTTGGTGCTAATTTGTGGGTGCCTTACAGAGTTTCCTCTGCCTCCTCTGCTCCCCAGTGTTCTCCCTCAATGTTGGTCTGGGAACAGTGTCCAACAGTGTGTGGTGCCCTGCCCAGTCTCTCTCCTTGACTCCAATACAGTTTGTGATGTCATAATGGCATAGGAGGAGGGGAAGGAACAAGGCCTTGAGAGAGGGTGTGGGGCCCTCAGAAGTAAATGTGTCCCCCAATGTAACCTTTTCTTTAACCTAATGACCACTGCCTACACTGACTGTTAGAGGTCTGAAGAGTCTGCCTCCAGTTCTGTTTGTTAACCTGTTGTCCCTGAGTTTAGGAATGTCTGTTTTAGTGCTGCTCTCCCAGGCATCAAAGTTGGGGCAAAAAGTGGCTGTGGAAAATAGGTAACAAAGCCTTATTTTTCCAATAAGTCCCTGCTGGAACCAGGGACATTGGACTTTTACCCCACCTTTTACATAGGGACCTCATGGATGGTCTCTAACACGTGTTTACTCATGCTCAGTCCAGGGATACCTGGGTCTCCCTTCTCCCCTCTCCTTCTCCAAATATTACCTAGAAGGTACACACAACTTTGTGCCTGGCACTGCTGGAACCCCACACAGGCATGCTGTACTGAGTCTTTTGACACTGTCAGCAGGAGTCCCACAGTCTTCTGTGAGGTTCTCATTGATGAGTAGAAAGAAATTACACCACAGGAATGTGATCTGTCCTTGTACCAAGTGCTGCTCAGTCAGGGTCATCAGTGACCAGGCAGAGCCTTCCCCCAACCACAGACCCACCAAGGGTACCAAGAGCTACAGATTGAGACATATTTTTATTATTACAATGCCTCCCCCATAGACTTCCCCAGGAGCTGTGGTTTTAAAGGAGAATGAGATGAAGGGCCCCTGGGGGGTAAAGGGACATTTTGTGACTACAGGACATCAGTTCAGCTGGGGGTTCCTGAAGCAGGGGGGACCAGTTTTACTCTCCTCCTCACTCCCTGTTTCTTCTCACTCAGGGTGACTCCCTGTCTCCTGTGGTCACCATGATAGGCACTGTGACTACCATTGAAAGTTGATAGGGCAGACATTTGAGTAGGTGATTGCCACTATCTGGGGGACATGTGACTGGACTGAGGTTATCTAGAGTCACCAAAGCCACTGGAACCCAATCCCCGGCCATGGCTGGGAGTAAGCTGACTGGTTTGGTATATCTTTTGCCTCTCTAATTTAGATGGGCTGGCCAGAAAGAAGAGTAGCTTGCACCAGTCTCTGCAGTAAAGATGACCTTCAGGTCTTTTATTACCAGGGATTTTGGCATGTATTCTGTAAGTGAGTGCCTTCTCTCACATATAAATGTAAATATGTAAAAACAAAAAAAAAGAAAAGAAAGAAAAAATACACACACACACACACATACACACCTACATATGTATAAATATAATTTAATACATAAACACACATACATACATAAACAAATATGTTTTTTTCAATACTGGAGGTGAAACCTGGGGGCGATCTATCCCTGAGCTGCATCCACACATTTATTTATTTATTCCTTTATTAGTACAATGTTGATTGAACCCAGGAGTGCTTAACCATTGAGTCACATCCCAAGTCAATTTTTTTTTTATTCTCATGTAGGTCCTCACTAAGTGACTCTGAACTCGCAATCCTCCTTCTGGCCTCAGCCTCCCAAGCTGCAAGGATGACACACATGCACCTTCATGCAGGGCTTATCATTTTCTTTTGGGAGATGTCTCAATTTATCCCTGAGTCTGGCATTGAACTTGTGATCTTCCCTATTCAGGGCTCAGTGGTGTCACAAATAGAGAAACTGTAATTCCAGGTGTCCCACCAACACCCATTTTGTCTCTGTCTTTTGTGTGACTTTTTGTCAACAGAAGATTCCCATTTCATTCTTCCTCACTGAAGGGTTATGGAAAAGAATATTCCTAAAATACAGCTCCCCAAGAAAAACAAAGGGCAGTGTGGCTCAGGGTGAGGGAAGAAAAATTTGCCAAACATTAAACCTCTTCCAGTGCACACTTTCTCATATCGATAGACCTGAACTTAGATCTTCCCTCATCTCAGATTAGCCCTAAAGGGAGACACAGCACATATTAAAACTCTGGGAAAAAATGGATCCCAGAATAAGCACAATGAGTTTCAACATCTTTACAACCACCACCCTCCTAACTTAGGATTTTAACCTGTAAAACTAGCCCCTGATGGTCATAACTGTTGCAGATATATGGTTTTCAATTATTACATCAGTGTACCATATAAAATCAAAGTCCCCTCTATAATGGGGTCCATTTTCCCATGTGGAAAATGGGCCTCTACAGTGTTCTAGTCTGTGAAGGAATAAAGGTTTCTCTGAATCCATTGAGATCTGTCTCCCATCATTTTGTGCTTTACACTTATGACTGAGGGTTTAGATTTTGTGACATTTGAGATATTTTTTGACTCGGCCTCTCTCTGCCATCTGGGAGTCACATTGTGTTAACCCTGTGCCTGGTGACCAGTGTTTTCTGACTGACTGAGAACCTGAGACTTTTGAATGTACCAGGTCTTGCATTTCTGCTTCTTCCTTCTGGGAGCCTGTGGAGGCAAACATGGGGAAGACTGTGAATGCAGGGATATTTGTGATTGTCATAGAAGGGTCTCTGGAACCAAACGGAGTATACAACTCTTCTTAAATTGAACACCAACCCCACTTCCCCCAGGACAAGGGAAAGAAAAGGAGAGGAAGGGGGAGGAGAAGGAGGAAGGAGGAATTACATTGGTGAAAACCAGTAAAGAAAAAAAATATCACAATAATCGTGGTGAAAGGTATCTCATGTCAATGGAAAAAGTGGCATGGTTTAGGCAAAATTCTGAAGCAACTTTACTTATGAAGAAAGGAACAAAGAATGCAGAATCTGTGTGATGTTCCACAATGACTTAAACTAATGAAAAAAATAGACCAAGATGACTTAATGATGCACTTGGACTGGGTTTGAGGCTCAGTGGTAGGGCTTTTGCCTAGCACATGTACATGTGGAGTACTAGATTTCTTCCCCAGCACCACAGAAAAGTAAATAAACAAAATAAAGTTATTGGGTCCATCTGCAACTAAAAATGTTTTTTAAAATGAAAAATGGATGAATTAATTAAGGTAAGGATATAAAATGATCTTTCCTTAACCATTCATGCAATAGGCAAAAAAAAAGTAAAATCAGGGAAAACAAGGGCAGTGGAGCTACATGGTGAACAACATTCACCTAATGGACATCCTCACTACACCACACAACACGACTACAGAATATGCATTCTAGGATCTGGGGATATAGCTCAGTGCATAAAGTGCTTGCCTGTCAAGCACAAGGCCCGAGGTTCAATCACCAGCACACACAAAAAAGAATATGCATTCTGTGTGAGCAAATATGAAATGTTTATCAAACATAACCATAAAAAGGAACATAAAGCAAACCTCAACAACTTCTAAAATAGGAAATCATGCCACATCTCTTCTCTTAACACCATGAAAGTAAGCAAGCTAGAGTTCAGGCACACTGGCCTCTGCCTGTCTTAGGAGGCTGGGACAAACAGGAGGATCCCAAGTTCAAAGCCAGCCTCAGCAATTTAGTGAAACCCTTAATAACTGAACAAGACACTGTCTCAAAATTAATAATAAAAATTATAGTAAGAGAATAAAATCAAATAAACAGGGCTAGGGTTGGAGCTGAGTGATTAAGCGCCACTGGGTTCCATCCTGGCACTAAAAAAGAAAAAGAAAGGAAGAAAGTTAATAATTAATAATTAAAACAAAATCAATATTGTCAAAAGTTTGGATATGAAGCACATTTTAAACTAACACATGAGCTGAGCACAGTGGAGCACACCTTTCATCCCAGTCTCTCCAGAGTTTGAGGCCACAGGATCCCAAGTTTAAGGTCATCCTGGGTAACTTGGGTAATCTGGGTAAACCACAAACTCACCCTTTAAAAAAAAAAAAGTCCATGGGATGTACCTCAGTCATTAAGTGCTCATAGTGTACATGCACCAACAAACATAATAAAATAAAATAACATTAGTCAAAGAAAAATTATAATGAAAATTAGACATCTTTTTTTGTTTCTTTGTTTGTTTGCTTTTAATGTGAACTGAATTTTGAACTGAACATTGAATGACTGAATGATAATAAAAACAATATTTTTTTTTGAGTAAAGCAGATAAAACCATGATAAGGTGGAAGCATCAGAGCACCAGAGTTCCAAAAAGAAGTCTGAGAAAATAAAGAAAGCAACTCTTCATTCAGGAAGTAAACAAAAAAAAAAAAAAAA
>NW_025920481.1:0-87167 GCF_902686445.1 Sciurus carolinensis | reverse complement strand
ACTAAGACTAAAGAGGGATTGTTCTTTCCCTTCTATTTGGTTCCTACCTCTTCTACTGTAATTTTCTTGGTACAGAGACGTGCACCCACTGCAAAAACTTCTATGTTCAAATGTCCATAAGCAGATATTCTGTGTGTGAGCCTGAAAAAGCACATCCTGTCAGCTCCTCAACTGCTCAGGCTTCCATTCTGTTCTATCTCAATACAACAGACAAATTCAATCATTACAGTGTAGTTCTGAATTGAAAGATAGTCTGTGGCTTCTTCACATATCCCTCAGAGTAAAATTGTGATGGATTGCTGCCCAGCTGGTGCTCCTCCCTGTGCACAGATCCAGTCCACAAACCTGCTTGACCCTCAAGCCAGGAATCTTTTGCCTATCCTTGTCACTGCTTATCCAGTTTATCTCAACAGTCCCCCAGCCTCATCCCTTCCTCTACTTCTTTCTTCTCTGTTTCCAGCACCCACATGAGTCCTGTTCATTCTGTATACTCAGGCCACATTGGCTGAAACCTAGCTTTTTCTCTGATTATAACTATCTTCACCACATCACCACTGACACCCAGCTCACAAAAAGTAGGCCATTCTCTATCAATCTCACTTTCATTCCATGCTTGCTAGGAAAGTGGTGCTCCAACAATCCAGTTCTCCAAGAAGCAATGTGGGAACCATCTATGTGCTTCTGTCACCCCTTTCCCATATCTGACACTCACCAGACATAAATGCCATAAATATGCATGCCCCATGAACTTTGTTAAGTCTGTGTGTGGCCCATTGCTGAAAACTACCTGGTCCTCATGAGTCCTGCATGCCCTTGCTCTGTACTCCCCACCAATCACATTGTGGCTGAGTACTGCTCATCTACAACAGTCAAATTTAAGTTAGCTTCTGGGGCAGATCTGTGCTTGGACAATTTACCTCTTGATAATTTAATAATTATCACCTGGTGAGAGGGGTTATCCCACTTTCTCCAGAAGATTTTGTCCACCAAATAAATTATATGTTTTATATTGAGGTAATTGAGACACACTCTGAGTCAGAAGTGATGAATTAAGACCCTGTGCCCTGTACCCAACATGCCCAGCTGATACTGTCTTGAAAATGTGTGTTGTGGCCTCATGAGGTGCTGACAGCAGCACAGGATGCAGAAGTCCTTCAGTGCTAAGGGCCCATCCTGTCTCACTCTTGTCAACTCTGCCTCTAACTGACCCTGCCATTTCCTTAACCCCTTAAAGCCTTAAAGCTGTTCTTCCATAGTATGACCTGGTCCTCTCACCTGTATTGCTTGAGTAGATTCCAGCGGTAAGTATGTAAGCTTTTGGATATTTAGTGTGATTTTCTAGGGATTCATCCAAGTTGCTCTGTGTCAAGACTTTATTTTCTCTTTGCTAGATGTTGACCTGGAACTTGGATGTACCAATCTCTTGACTTGACCATTTTCACACCATCTTATGTACAAACTCTTATGACTAGAAATGTTAACTTCCCTTTGAATATATTTTCTTTCATCAAATTCACATGAAGTCTTTTGCCATTTAAAGAATTTTTTTGTTTGTCACTGTTATGTTTTGAGAATACATTACCTATTAAAGATAATAGTTCTTTTCCTAAAAGTGTGATTTGCATTTTTTTTTATTTAATGGGGGTGAGGGATAGTGGAGTTTGAATTCAGAATGCCTTTTTTATAAGCCTCATGGTCACCTTCAGTGGGTACATTTTGCCTCATTTCTGTAGGCATTAGATGCAGTGCCAACAACTTTACAGCACCAATCTGTCTTCAAAAGTATCTACAGAACAGAGGGCCATGATGTATAAATTACACGATCTGTGATCTAAGGATATAGTAGCACAAATGAACTGAGACAGGTCCATAACAGACAAAGCAAACTTGAAACAGAGCAAAGCTGAAAGCACCTCACTTCCTGATTTCATAATATATTCAAAGATATAGGAATTAAAACACCATGACTCTGAAATAGAAGGCAGCATGCAGCCCAGTGCACAATAAAGAGAACAAGTCCAGACATGCAGTCAATTCCTCTTTGTCAAGGGAAACATTAATATACAATAAAGGATAGCCTATTAGTGAAATGGTGCTGAGGATACTGCATATCCATGTAGTTAAAAAGAAATCAGAACCTTATCTTACACCATACAAAGCATCAACACAAAAGGTACTAAAAATCTAAACATGAAACTGAAATCTATAAAATTGCTAGAAAATATTGGAGCTCCATTTACTAATCTTTCCCCATCCTTCTAAGATGACAAATATGATCTTTACTCTGGTTTGATCACAACACAGATACACAAATCAAAATATCATGCTCTACTCCATCCTCCTAAGATGACAAATATGATCTTTACTCTGATTTGATCACAACACAGATACACAAATCAAGATATCAAGCTCTACTCCATAAGCAGGTGAAGTTATTTTGTTTCAATCTAAAATAAAAAAAATAATAAGCTTCTGTGGAAAATATAAAAAGGAAAAATAGAGGAAAACATTCCCCACATTGCTTTAGGAATGTTTTCTTGGCTATGACATGAAAAGGACAGAGGGCAAAGCCATAAAGATGAAAATTTTTTAAACCAGAAGCCTCTGCACAGGACAGTGAAGAAAAAACAGAAAAAAGATTCTACTCACTGAATGGGAGAAATTTCTTGAACATTAACTGGGAAAAGTAAAATATCAAAAATACATAAATAATCCCTAGAACTGTATAATAACAAATACCTAATTAGAAATCAGCAAAGGATCTTGGTAGTTCTTCCTTATAATCCCAGTGCCTCAGGAAGCTGCAGCAAGAGGATCACAGTTTCATGGACATCCTCAGCATCTTAGTGAGACTGTAACCAACCTGTTGAAACTGTTTCTCAAAATAAAAAAGGTACCAAATAATCATGGAAACAGAAAAAAAGAAAAACATGCTGGTTGCCATGATACTGGGTTGGGGGGAAGTGGGGTGCTGCTCTTCAATAGATGTGCAATTTCAATTATATAAGACAATGTACTTCTAGACATTTCCTGTACAATTCTTTGCTTATAGTTTACAATACTGTAATACGCACTTATAATTGTTTTTCAGTAAAGATAGACTACTAATGTTCTTAGTACTATGGAAGGAGGGGAGGGAAAAAGGGATGAATTTAGAAAGAGGAAGAGGAGGTAGAAGGCAGGCAAAGGAGGACTAGCCCATGGTGTTCCTCCTAAACAGTCAGGATTCCTGCTCAAAGTGGACCTGAACTTGCTTGAATATTCTGCTACTGCTATCATAAATTTTATTGATTTTATCTTAGTTGCTATGCTTCATAAGTGAGTTCCAAGAAGACAATGGACCACATGAATGAACATCACATATACATGTAACCACATGTGAGGGTTATGAAAAGTTATATTCCTATAAGACAGAACCCCAAGGAAAATTGATAGACTGTGTGACTTGAAAGGAGGGAGGAGATAATTGGCCAAACCTCAAAATTGTCCCAGTATATTCATTTCTGAAAACAATGAATCCTTGGGAAAAGGGCAGACACTGAATGCTGGGCCCTAAAACTTGACCTTCCTCCTTGCAACTTAGTCCTAAATGACAATGGGCAAGATTTGAGTATTCATTCTTCAGGGTCTGGTTTTAACCTGCACAACTAGCCCCTGATGGTCAAAACTGCATGTGAAAGTCTTCCATTGATTACATTATCCTCATTATAACCTATAAAACCCAAGTCCTTTTGTAAATAACAGGCATTATTCCCATCTGGAAAATGAGCCCAGACAGTACCCAAGGCCATGAAGGAATAAAGACCTCTATGAATTCTTTGAGGTTTGTGTGCCATCCTTTTGTGCTTACATTTTTGTTTCTTGACCAGGAAACCGATGACAGGCATCAACTGCCCTTCCCCAAGAATCTGAAAATTTTCCCCTTCTGCTGAAGTTCAGTTAAATGACTGCTGGCATCTGGGAAGTGACTGGTGATTTGTCCATTACCCCAAAGTATCTCTGAGGTCAGGGAACATGCATTCATGGCTCATGCAGCTACAACTGAAACCTAAGACTGACTGCTCCCTCACCTCCCTCCCACATTACAGAAAGAGAGACTCAACAACCTCCAAGTCCACTATCACTGAACAACTGCCAGCACACAACCTGTTACTGACCCCAAACCTGGGCTAGGTTTTTGCAACCTATGCTACGTGGACAGTGCAAGGACTTGTATTGAGTCCTTTATTGGTGCTGAAGGAATCCTCTTTCTAATGTTCTTCCTTAAACCTCAGTACCTTCTCCCCACACCCTCCTCCTGATACCCCACAGAACTCTGGATCAGAGACCCTTTGTCATTTGGAGGCTGCATCCATTAGCAGACTTTAAATTCTCCAGAGATAAAACTCTGAATTTCCTTCTCTGTGTAGAAGAACAGATAGGCACCCTGCCCTAAAACCCACATCTTTTGTCACATTGACATCTACTCATTGGCATAGATTTGTAGATAACAACAATAAGTGGTACCTTTGTTAATATCAACCCATCAGTGTAAACTCATAAATATCTACTAGTTGGGGTAGATTCATTGGTATTGACCTCTCAGGTTAAATTTGTCAGTATCTACTCTTCAGTGTAGACTCAGTGATATTGTCCAATTGGGGAAGATTGATCAATATTAACCTGTCATGAGAGATTTGATGATATTGACTCAACTGAGTGAATTCATCAATTTTAAATCATTGGTAGAGATTTATAAAGATTGACTCAACTGGTTACTTTCATTGATATTGATATGTTGATATTAATTTGTCAATGTTGATTCATTGATATTGACCCATCTGGGTACATCCTTCAATATCGTGTCTTCTGTGCATATTCATGAATCTCAACCTGTTGAAGTAGATTAATCAATATCAACATTTTGTTGTAGATTTGTCAATATTGAAACATCAGTATAGATTTGCCCATATTGACCTATCAAGCTTCATTCCTCAATATCAACTCTATTGTTTAGATTCATTAATATCAACTCTCTGATTAGATTCATCAATATTAACTGGTTCAATTTGTCAAAATGTGCTCAATGGGGTAGATTTTTCTACATCAACCAATGGGATTAGACTTGTTGATAACCCTTTGGTGTAGATGCATCAAAGTAGACTTGTTGGAGTAGATGAGTCCATATCAACTCCTTGAGATAGATTGTTCAATATTGACTCTTCTCATTAGATTCATCAATTTCAACCCATCTGTGTAGTTGCATCAAAATTGACTCATCAGCATAGATTCATCAATAGTGACACTTCAGTGTAGATTCTTTGACATTGATGACTCTATTGATTGGATAATGTAGGTTCATTGATATAGAATTTATGGGGTAGAGCCATCGATATTGAATCACCTATGTAGATTCATTGATGTAGATTCATGAGTTTTGATACATCACTGTAGACTTGTCAAATTCAACTCAAAGATTAGATTTGCCAATATTTATTCATCAGTGTAGATTCATCTATACTTACTCTTCAGGGTAGATTTGTCAACGTTGACTCTTTGAGATAGATTTGTCAACATTGATCCATCAGGGAAGATGGATTGATATTGACTGAACTGGGTAGATTTGTTATCAACTTGTTAGTGTAGATATGTTGATATTGATATGTCAATATAGACTGGTGTAGATTTATAGAAAATGGCTCATTGATATTGATGCATCAACATTGATTCATTGATGTAGATTCGCTGATATCAAACTACCAGTGCAGATTTGTCAATATTGACCCATTGGGGTAGATTCATCAATATATACTTGATAGTATACACTTGTTGATATCAAATTGATGGTGTTGACTCATTAATATTGATTCCTAAGATATAGTTGTTGATATTGACTTATCAGTTTAAATTAATCAATAGTAATCACCCAGGGTAGATTTACATATGTCAAATCAATGGTAGAATTATTGATATCAACCCATCAGTATAGGTATGTTGATATTGACTTGAAGGCATGGATTCATCAATTTCCACCCTTCAGTGTAGATCAGTCAATATAGATGCAATGAAGAATATTCATCAATATCAACTCAACAGGGTAGATTCATCAATATCAACTTGTCAGGGTAGATTTGATGATATCAACCATAGGGGTAGATTCACTCTGACGTTGTCATGTCAGTGTGTGTTTGTCGATATTGACTAAATGGGGTAGATTTTGTGATATGTACTCATTAGTGTTGATTCAATTTTATCTGTTCATCATTGTAGATTCATCAATATCAACCCATAGGGGTAGATTGATCAATATTAACCATCAATGTAGATTCATGAATATTTACCTGTTGGAGAAAAATTAATTGATATCAACCCTTGGGTAGTTTCATCAATATTAACCGATCATGGTAGATTTGTCAATGTTCATATGTTAATATTTATTTGTCAATTTAGATTCCTTGATATTGATCTGAAAATGTAGATTTTTCAATGTCAACTCTTTTGGGTGTATTCATCATTATCAACCCTTTGGTGTGGATTTGATAATATCTATCACTGCAAAGATCCATTGATATTTAATCATCAGGATACATTCATCCATATCAACTCATTGAGGTAGTAGCATGAGTAAGGAAACTGGTGAAACATTGTAATTGTCTAGCATAAGAGTTCCTCTATTCCCAGAAGATCTGTGACTGAGATAAAAGTTAGAGCTGAAAGGATTCTTGCACAGAGCCTCATCATGCAGGGTTTTACCATAGCAGCTAAACATCCTGTGCCCTTGCACAGGAAAATTCCCAGTCTCCAGTCATGCCACAGCCATGAGGTCATCAGAGACCACAATCTCAGTCACTGCTCCCCCATCCTGTCATCTGCACACAAATGTACTCATTTGGGTAGATTCATCTATATCAACCAATGGGGATGGATTTCTTGATATCAACTTGATGGGTTAGATTTATCAATATTGATTCAATTCTTTTGATTGATTAGATTTGTCAAAATCATTTATTGTGATAGACTCATCACTTTTGACCCATTGGGTTGATTCATCAATATTGACTTGATGGCATAGATTTATTGATGTGGACCCATAGAGGTAGACTTTTCAATATCAAACTGTAGGGGTAGATTTGTCCATATCAACACATCAGTGTAGATTCATCAATATCAATTTGTTGGGTAGATTCATTAATATTGATGTGTTGATATTGATTCATTGATGTAAATTCATCATTATTGACTCATCAGCTTAGATGCATAGATATCAAATCATCACATAGATTTGTTGATATTGATTCTTCAGTGTAGATTTATAGATATCAATCCATTTCCTTTGATTAGTTGAAATTAAATGTATGGATTAGATTCATCAATATTGACCTGTCAAGGTACATTTGTAAACATTGACGCATCAATGTTATTGTCCAATATTGACCCTTTGGGTTAGATTTGCTCATATCAACATGTTGGGGTAGATTTGTCAATAGTGATACAAGCATGTAGAATCATAAATATTGACTTGTTGTAGATTGTGCATTATCGATTTGTCACTATCAATGATATGATGTAAATTCATTGATGCCAACCTGTTGGGTAGATTTGCGGATATCAACTTGTAAGTGTAATTCATCAATATTAACCCATTGGTGTACAATCATCGATATCAATCCATCAAGGTAGATTCATCTGTATTGACCCTTTGAAGTATATTCACCAAAATTGACACTTTGGTGCATATTCATTATTATTGACTTGTCCATGTAGAATCCTCCACACCAACCCATTGTGTTAGAAGATTCAATATCAACTTTTTGGGATATATTCACTGATATCAATCATAGGTATTGATTCATTAATATTGATTTGTTGGTGTAGATTCTTTGATATCAACCAGTTGGATCAGATTTATTGATATGGACTCTTAAGTGTAGATCCATCCATATCAATCCATTGGGTTAGATTCATTAATATCAACTTGATGGGGCAGATTCATTGATATTGTCCTGTACATGTTGATTCATCTATATTGACTCATCAGTGTAGATTTGTTGATATTGAATTATCTGTGTTGATTCATCAGATATTGATTTGTCAGTATTGATTCACAGATGTAGCTTCATTTATATTGAACCCTCAGGGTATATTCATCAATATCAACTCTTCAGGATAGATTCATTGTTATTGACCTAAAGGTAGATTTGTTGATATTGACTTTATGGTGTAGATTCATCAATATTGAATCATTGGTGTAGATTCTTTCATATCTACCCATTGGGGTAAATTCATCAAAATTGTTTCAATTGTGTAGGCTTGACAACATCAACATATCAGTGTAGATTCTTTAATATTGACCCATTGATCTACATTTATTGATATTGACTTGAAGGTGTAAATTCAGCAATGTCACCTTAAAGCTGCAGATTCATCAATACCTACCTGTCAGTGCAGATTCATCAATATATACTCGAAGGTTTAGATTCATCAATATTGACACTTTAGTGAAGAAATATCTATGTGACTCCTTCAGCATAGATTTGTTGATACTGACTCATAGGCATACATTCATCAATATTGGCTCATTGGTGTAGATTTGTTGATATCGACTTGTTGGGGTATATTGTTCAATAGTGATTTGCTGATATCAACTCTTCAATGTAGATATGTCAATACTGACTTAATGAGGAAAGTTTGTCAGTATCTATTCACCTGTGTAGATTTGTCAAAATTGGACAATCAGTGTAGATTCATGGATTTTGATTTATCAGGTTAGATGTATTAATACCTACTCACTGGTGTAGATTTGTTGATATCAACACATTGAGGTAGATTCATCAATATTGACTCAATGGGGTTTATTTGTTGGTATCAACTCAGTGGGAAGGTTTATTGATACTGAAGAGTTGATATTGATTCATCAATGTAGATTTGTCAATATTGATTCAACAAGGTACATGCATCAATATTGACTCACCATGATAGATTCTTGATATCCACAATTCTGTATATTTTTGTTGATATCAACCCATTGGGGTGTATTTTTCATTATCATCCGGTCATGGTAGATTCTCTGATATCAACTAAACTGGGTAGATCCATCAATATTGATCTGTTGAAATAAATTGATGATGTAGATTCATCAATATTGACTACTCCATGTACATTGGTTGATATTGATGTGTCTGGGTAGATTTATTGATATTGACTCTTTGGTGGAGATTTGTAGATATCAACTTAGAGGGATAGATTCATCAATATTGATTTGTCAGTATGGATTTGTCAATGTAGAGTCACTGATATCAATCAATTGGGGTATATTTTTTTATATCTACACTTCTGGGTATATTCATCAATATCTACCTTCTCATCATTACAGATTCTTTTATATCAACCTGTCAGGATAGATTTGTCAATATCAACCCATCAGAATAGATCTGTAAATATCAATGGTTTGATGTAGATTCAGTGATATCAATACTTGGTGTAGATTCATCAATATCAATTAAACAGGTTAGATTCATCAGTATCAACCTATGTAGATTTGATGATAAATATTGAGTTGGTTAATTTGTCAATATTGAGTCAATGGTGGAGATTTGTAGATATCAACTTGTAGGGGTAGATTCATCAGTATGGATTTATTGATATGTATTCATCAATGTAGATTAATTGATATTGATCCATTGGGCTATATTTGTTGATATCTACTCTTCTGGGTATATTTGTCAGTATCTACCTGTTGTAGATTCATCAATACTGATCATTGGAGTCATTCATCCATAACAACCCAATGTATATATTCATCAATTTTAATTATTCTGGGTAGATTCATTGACATCAACCTTTCATTGTAGATTCATCAAATTCAACACATCAGTTTATATGCATTGATAGTGATTAGTCAATATCAATTTATCAATATAGATTTGTTGATATTAACTTAATTGGGTAGATTCATGAGTATTGATTCATCATGATAGTTCATTGATATTGACTTTTCTCCTTAACATGTACTTTTATAAATGCTTATTCTATTTCTGTTAAATCTAATTCATCTAATTTTAACTTATGGTGTCCATGACATTCAAGATTTTAGATCAAACTACCTAACATTTTAAGTCATTATTTTTTTTCTAAAGACACATCCTATAAGAAATAGATATTACACTTTAACCACTTAAGATAAATTAACACTCTATTGATTGCTAGGTCACTTTGAGAAATGAATAGTTAAATAAATAAAGACATCCTTACTTTTATCTATTTGGCCATTTTTAGTCATGTGAACTGAAAGGCATTTGGATCCATTTTATTGTAAATTTATTAATGCTTATTTTTTATATGTATGCCAGGTTTGGCACCATGTATATATAATATGTAGACAAAAGCATATATGTAGATGCAACATACAATAAAGAGGTATGCACACATATGCACAAAACTGATATAAAAAAGAATTTATAGTTTTAGATTACCAAAATAGCTTCAGATATTTATTGCACAGAATGTCATATAAAACCACTGAGAAATTAAAATAAATCCTGTCACAAATTTTTACAAAACATGCGTAGGACCTGTGCAGTTGGAGACATAAGGTGTAGAATCTACCAGCCACAGGGAAGAGTAAAATCAAAGGTTCATGTGGGCTACTCAATATCCAAGGTGTAATATTTACTCTCATTTTCACTATTGTACATTCTCCATCCTTAGATCTTTACAAAAGGAATTTCTTCCAGTGTATTTATGAGTTAACTTTTGAATAATTGGACTCTGAGTAAAGACAGTAGAAGAAAACTGTAGGCAAGAAACTCAAGGAACACAAAACAAGACCAACTGATTCAGGAACAAAGCTGAATTCACAAAAATACCCCTGAAGCTCAGAAGAAGACACAGACTTTGAAACATGACACAGTATGAAATATTACACAACTGGATCAGATTAGAGTCAGTTCAATATGAAAAAATTCTGAGAGAACATGAAGTCCTCAAGACACTCATTGCAAGGAAAATACGTACATTTTGGATACTTTTAATTTTTTCTTACTGTGACTCCCTGGAAAGAATAAAAAATGCATTGGAATTAGTGAATTCCATGATGTTCTCAGGCCTGGTGCACCTGGTCAATTCAGATTATTTTCTTTCTTTCTTCTTTCTATCTTTCTTTCTTTCTTTCTTTCTTTCTTTCTTTCTTTCTTTCTTTCTTTCATCATCCATTTCTTTAGCTCTTAATGTGAACTAACTCAAAGAACAGAATTCCAGAGTATAGGAAAAGAGAAAACAGTCTTTTAAGACCACAGAAACTTCAATTAAAAAGTGACATAATATTTCCTCTGCTTTGAATCAGTTTGGCATTAGCTTATGGAGATTTCATTGCATATAGATATCAGAAAGGCAACAAAAATTAAGGGAGTGTACCATTTTGAACATGATACTCAGAAAACTTATGCATTGCACAGTTTGACCATTTTTCTCCATCTTCTATGAGATAGAATAATAATCTATGTTTGTATTCAGAGACCATTTTTTTTCCATTTGCTGACTGGTAATCAAGCCAGACTCAGGTGCAGAATAAACCTAAAATTTGTTCCTATAAATTTTGGGAGGTGTTTCCAGAGAAGTGTACCCTTGCATCCAATTTATGAGGCAGAGGGAAGACTAGGGTGTCTCCTGATATTCCCTGTCTCCTGTTAACCAGAGTGTGGAGAGTGGTGAGAGAGGATGGGAGAGCAGTGACTGAGATTGGGGGTCTCTGATGACCATATGGCTGTGACATGCCTGGTGATTTGGAATATTTCTGTGAAAGGGCAGAAAATACTTAGCTGCTGTGGCAATGTCCTTTATGAGCAGGTTCTCTGTAAGAGTCCTATCAGTTCTGACCTTGATCTCAGGCACTCAGCTCCTGTGAAAGAAATAATTATTTTCCTAGGCAACCACAATGTTTCACCAACTCCACTTTTCCAGTTTCTGCCTACCTTATAATAATTTTTAACAATGGACTTTCTTGAGAGCTACACAAATCTTCTAACTTTGCACTTTGCAACTGTGGCTTGTAACTACAGGAAAGCAACATAGGATGTCCTAGTTTCTTGAATACAAACATTAACAGTTGCATAGTCTTTAACCTGATAATGAGACATATAAAAATAAAGATTGCTGGCATAACTTTAGATCTGCATCTCCATGAGAGAACAGAGGTCCACCTGATCCCAGCTTAATCTTCAAGGTCTTTCTATGAATAATTTCCAATCCCTCTTCACCTCTGGCTGGACCTGGGAGTTTGGTTGCACTGGTTGAGACAGTTGATGGCCCATATGGATCCAGACACAGGGTAACTTTCTTCAACCATTAGAATAGGGGACACTCCTGGAGGTGCACCTTATAAGTCAAAAAAGTTCTCAAAGATAAGAAGATCAGGGGAGTGAGTCAGAGGCAGTTATAAAATATGGGAAATAAGGGTTCCAAAGAAAGGGATCATTATGTGTCTGTTCTTAGAGATCTGCATAGGAAGAGTGATAATTCAGTTAGACAAGCACAATTGTTAGAATTTATAAACTTTATACTAAAAATCTGTCCCACTGTTGTTGCAGTCACAAAATGACTTTAGCAAGACTCCCTTGCTTAGAAAACTGGCAGAAAATTTTATGAGAATGCCCTAAGTGTTGCTTTTATAGTGTAGTCAGGGATGCAAGTTCACTATGTTGTGGTTATTCAATGCCAGAAACATTCTGATTCAGTGTGTATACACATAGTCAAAAACATTAACTTTGGAACAAGTACACTAACCTTTATATAATGTGTTTTCAGTGTGCTTTCTTTGTACTTTACTTCAATGGTCCTATGAAAGGGCTATGGCTGTGTTTATGTCAGTTTTTTCTCTGTTGTGACTAAAAGACTTGACTAGGCCAATTATAAATGAGAAAATTTTATTTGAGAGTTCACAGTTTTAGAGATCTCAATCCATGGAAAGCTGGTCCATTCTTTGGGCATTGAGATGAGGTTAAATATCATGTCAGAAGTGTGTGGTGCAGGGAATGGCTAATATGAATGAGGTAGAAAGAGACATTCACTCACCAGATACACAATGTGTGCCACAAATGCATGCCTCCAATGAAACAACTCCCTCAACTTCAGTAACCACTCAGTTAATCCCATAAGGAGATTAATTTATCAATGGACTTGGAGGATAAGGAGGACTTTCTCATTTGTTGGTTGTTTCTCCAAGAAATGTGGAGGAAGTGTCCTTAAAGTGAGTATGTACAGCACAGCAATTTCAAGTGTGTAAGAAGGTCTCATGATTTAATTAGGGAGGGATTACTTAGATGTGTAGGGAAGTGTGTTTGTGGTGAGTAGAAAGGTTTCTCTGAGGTGGAAAAGTGGTTTCTTTTCATTGTGTAGTGAGGTCTCTCTAAGGCATGTACAAAGGGTTTCTGAAGGGTATTGAAGGTTTCCTTTATGTATGTGGAGGGTCCACTTTTTATTTGGAAAGGTTCACAGAGGTGCCTTTGATATGAGTAAGGAGAACACCAAGTTGTGATGGGGAGTTTTCTTTGAGGATAATAGAGGAATATGTCTGTAGCATTTAGAGGAGACCAGTCATAAAAGAATCATGAGAACTCTCAGTGTCTATGTATAGACTTTAGAGGTAAGTAGGGCGGGGTGAGTAGTGAGGTTGATCTGAGATGTTTGGTTAGGATTTGCTGAGGTGTGTATATAGGATTTAAAAAGGAGTATGATGTGAACTCACTTAGCTCTGTAGGGTTTTCTTTCTGAAATGTATAGGTAGAGATCACAATATGAGTAGTGAAGGCTTTTTTATGTGTCAACAATGCACTCTGATATTTACAGGGTGGGCTCCTTGATATTTGTAGTGAGTGTCCTCTGCTCTGTGTAGTGTGCACTTGATGAGGTATTTAGGAGGATTTTATGATGTTTCTGGGAAGGACCGCTAAGGTGATTTGGGAGGGCTTACAGAATTACATAGGAATGGAGCTCCATGTATGATAGAAAGAGATCAGGGTGTTGGTTTCCATAAGTTTCTTTTATGTGAGTAGTGAAAGCTCATTGAATTGAGAGGAGAGGACAAACTGATGTGGATGGGAATGCAGTATGATTTGAAGGTTATGATTGGACCTAAGGTATGTGTTAGATTCAAGATCAGGGTTAGCATTTGTGATGTATAGGAAAAGCCTTTGTTATGAGTTAAAAGGCTTTTTTGTGGTGTGTATTGAGGGCTCTAAAAAGTGCATAAATAGGCCCTCTGGTGCTTAGAGAGGACCTGCGAAGAAGTATAGTTAGAAGAGAGGACTTCTAAAGCAGTATAGTTTGTACACACTGAGGTATGTAGGGATGACTCTGTGGCATGTATGGATTGCCTTTGAGTTAATTTGGAAGATTCTAATGTGTATGGCGGTATTCTAATTGCTATATGAATGGCTTTCAGACTTGTATTTTGTGAGATGAGTAAAAAGAGCTACATGAAGTGTGTAGCAGGGTTCTGTTATGTGTATCAGAAGTCTCTTAGATGTGTGTGGGAAGGTGCTTTAAGAAGCGTTTTGATGGTTCACCCAGGTGCATAGGGAATGCATACTCAGATGAGTAGAAAAGACTCAGTTGTGTTCAGAAGGCCATTTAAAGTGAGCACTGAGAGTTCTATGAGATAAGTATGGAGGACAAGTTGACAGTGAAATGAGGGACCTATGAGTTGTTGATTGGGTGATCTATAATAGTGCATAGGTAGGACTCCCTGATGTAAGTAGGGAGGTCTCTGTGAGATATGCAGTGTATTTTCTTTGAGGTGTAAAAGGAGGGATCATTGAAATACATAGGGACAGAACACTGATATGTGCAGGGAGGGCTTTCAGAGGTGTCTAGATATGTCCCTATTAGGGTGTGCAGAGGGATATATGAGGTGTAGGAAGACTTTATGACTGATTAGAAAGGCTATCTCAGTTGTGTAGGCAGGGTCCTATCAAGGCAACAGTAACATATATCTAATATGAGTAGGGAGAACACACTGAGGTGTGATGGGAACATTTGTTGAGGATAGTGGATGGAATCAGAGTCTTTTTAGGAGGGCACTTAAAGGAATATCTGAGGTTTGTACTTATGGTTTCTGGAGACAAAGAGGGAGAGTATATTGTTGGGTAGTTAGAGTTATCTAGTAGATATATAGGTAGAGTTTTCTGAGATTTGTATAAAGGGCATTCTAAGGTTTGTATGGAATTCTCTCTGAGATTTGTAGGGAGGACTCTTCATTGGGGTGTATAGAAATGGTGCTCTTATGTGAGTATTAAGAACTCCCAAGTTGTGCAGGAATGTCCCACTAATGTGAATAAGAAGAGATATCTGAAATAAATTGGGTGAATTAACTGAGGTTTTAAAGGAGAGTTCTATGAAGTGGGTTATGGGCCCACTGGATTTTGAAAGTAGGACATTGTGAGGTGTGCAGAAAAGTGGTGTGTGGTGTTTAGTGACAGTTCTCTGAGATGTGTGGGAATTTCTCAATGAGGTGTGTGGGAAGTATTTCTGAAATGTGAATGGAAGGCTTTCTGAGATGTAAGGGCACCTGTTGTAAGCAGAAAGGGCTTTCTCAGTTGTCTAGGGAGGTGTCTGTAACGTGTGCAGGTAGGGTACTCTGAAGTATGGACAGAGGTACCCCTGAAATTTTTAGTTCAGGTGCTCTGATATGTGTTGGGAGGTATCAGGTGTGCAGAAAAAATCTCTGTGGGTGTACATGTTTTTTTTTTTTTTCTGTAGAAGTTCTATCTGGTTTGTGTACAAGGGCCCTTTGAAATTAATAGTGAGATCCATTTGATATGAATAGGGAGAATACACTAAGGTGTGATAGGAGTGTTCTTTAAGGATAGTAGATGGGATATCAATGCTGTTTAGGAAGGCCAATTCAAGGAGTATCACAAGTGCTCTTTGAGTTTGGTAGGTACAAAACTCAGAAGTAATTAGGGAGAAATTTGGTGTGTTGTGAGGTCTATTTTAGATGTGTAGGTAGTTTTTGCAAAGGTGATTGACAAAGACATTCTGAAGTTTGAATTAACATTTCTCTGGAATCTCTAAGGAGTACTCTTTGGGGTGTATGAAGAGGGCTTTCTTTACTGTTCAGGTGTTGCTAAAACATGTGTTGAGGAAGCATCCCTAATGTGTGTATGTATGGCAATTTTAAGTGTGTATAAAGGGCTCTTTATTTAAATAGGGAGGGATTATTTAGATGTGTAGGGAGGTGTGTTTTAGGTGTGAAGAAAAGGTTCTCTTGATTCTCTTCATTGCATAGGAGGCCTCTACAAGATATGGAGGAAGGGCCCTTTGATGGTTGTAGGAGGGCACATTGATGTGTGTGTGAGGACCCCCTGAATTGAGTTGAAATGGTTTCACAGATGTGAATAGGGATGGTGTCCTTTGCTGGGTAGAAAAACCTCAGTAAGTTGTTTACAGACAGCCTTTTGAGGTGAGTATTGAGAGCACTGTGAGATCAGTAGGGAGGACAAACTGATATAAAAGAGAAAGAACTATAAATCTTGTGTTAGAGTTAGGGTGTGGCTTACAGTTTTGGGTCAGGATCCATACCTTGCTCAGTATCAGAGTCAGGGAAAACCCTCTGTCATATGTAGGGAGGGCTTGTATTTCAGGTTATGGTTAGGATTAGGGTTATATTAAGGGTCATGGTCAGTATTTTCCGTGTATAAAGAGTGACTCAGTGATGAGTTGAATGGACTCTTTGAGATGTGTATTAATAGCTTTCTAAGGTGAGTAGATAGGCTCTCTGTTGTGTTTAAATAAGGCTTGCCAAGAAAAATAGTTAGTAGTGAGTGCTTAGAAAGTAGTATATTTTGTACCCTGTGAGATATATAGACATGCCTCACTGAGGTGTTTAGGGATATTTTCCTGAGATGTTTAGGGACTGCCCTTGATGTTGGTAGAGAGGGTTACCTTTGATGTGTATGAGGGTACACTCAGGTGTGTAGAGAGTGCCCTCTGAGGTTGGTAGCGTGTGGTCTCTGAGCTGTGTAAAGAGGAATCTATGAGTTGTGTAGGAGGGTTCCATGATGTGTGTCATAGGACAATTTAACGTGTGTGCATGTTCCACTGATGTGAGTTGGGAGGGCACACAGTAGTACCTCAGGGAACCTACACAACAAGGCTACACAACCAGGAAAGGTGTGATGTGTGGGAATGGCTCAGTGAGTTGTGTTTGTAGGGACTTTTGATGGAATAAATGAACTCTGAGAGATGAGTAGAGAGGGCAAATTGATGCAGAAGGGAGAAAACTGAGATTAGGGTGTTGGTTGTGTGTAGGTTTAGGGTTTAGGGTCAAGATCATGATCATGGTCAGTATCATGGTCAGGGAGGGCCCTCTGTTTTATGTAGGTAGGGCTTGTAGTTTGAGTTAGGGTTAGGTTCATGGCTAGGTTCAGGATCAGGGTCAGCATTTGTGGTGTACATAGAAGGCATATGTTATGAGTCAAAAGTATTCTCTGAGGTGTGCATTAAAGGCCGTCTGAGGTGCATAGATAGGATATTTGTGGAATGTAGAGAGGATATGCAAAGCAGTATAGTTATCAGAAGGGGCTTTAAAAAAGTCCAGTTTGTATTCAGTGAGGTATGTAAGATGTCTCTCTGAGTTGTGTAGAGATTTCCTTTAGGTGATTAGAGAGTGCTTTTATTTATGTGCATGGAGGATACTCTAAGGTATGTAGGGATGGCTCTGAGTTTAGTAATGCATGATATTTTAGCTGTGTAGAGTACACTATGAGGTGTGTAGGAGAACTCTATGATATGTCAGAGGGCTATTAGACATGTGTGGGTAGTCCAACTGTGAGGGGACGAGAGGGCTCACACAGGTCTATACAGAGTGTTTACTGAAATGATTAGAAAGAACTCTAGTGAGATCTGCTCAGGAACCATTTCAGGTGAGCAGAGAAAGCTCTATAAGTTGAGTATGGAGAACAAATTCATATAGAAAGAGAGGCATTATGAGGTGTGGAGTGGAGTTTCTCATTTGTGTATATAGGATTCACTGAGATGAGTAGAGAGGGCTCTCTGAGCCTTGTTGTGTAGGTTCCCTGAGGTCTTTAGTGAGGAATCATTGAAATGCATAGAGACAGGCACACTGATATGTGAAAAGAAGTCTCTCATGGGTGTGCAGGCTGGTCCCTATTAGGTGTGCAGAAGAATCTCTGAGGGGTGTAAGAGGGCTTTTGCTCATGTAGGAGTGCTATCTCAGTTGTGTATTGAGGGTCCTGTAAAGTAAATACAGAGATCCATCTGATATAAGCAAGGAGAAAACTCTGTGGTTGAAGGTTTCTTTTAGGATAGTGACTGGAATACCTCACGTGTTTAGGTAAGGCACTGGGAGATGAGTAGGGAGAGTTTTTATTGAATATTGAGGTCTATCTGAGAAGTGTGGGTAGGGTTTGCTGAGGTGTGTAGCATGAGAATCCAGGAGGTTTTGAATTAACATTTCTTTGGCATTTTTAGGGATTACTCTCTGGTATATATAAGGACGACTTTCTGAGTTCTTTAGAGTTTGCACAATGAAGTGTGGAGGGCATGCCCTAATGTATGTATGGATGGGATTTAGAGTTGTGTAGAAAGGGTTCTTAATGTGAATGGGGAGAAAATCCTTACATGTATAGGGAGGTATATTTGAGGCATATAGGAATTTTCTCCGAGATGTGAAAGTGAATTCTTTTCATTGTGGAAGGAGGACTCTATGAGATATTATGGGAGGGGTCCCTGAGGCATGTAGGAGGGCTTTCTGAGGTTCATAGAAGGACTAATTGACATGCGTGTGAGTGCTCAATTAAGTAACAGTATTTTTGGTGTATGTGGAAGGACAGTCAGAAAGGATCTCTGAAGAGTGTAATCAGAGTTTTATGAGGTTAATAGAAAGGTTCACTCAGATGTTTAGAAGGGCTTGAAAAGGAATATTGTATGTACTCACTTAAATGTATAGGGATATGTCTATTTCAGGTATGTAGACTTCTCTTGAGCCATATGTTGAGAACATTATTCAATGTGTCAGGAGGGCACTCAGATGTGTAGGGAGGCTTCTGTTATTTTTGTATGGGGATGATTCTGAGCTGAGAAGAGAGGGTTACTCTTTGGTTTAAGGTTAGATTTTGAGGTTAGGGTGTGGATTAGGGTTATATTTAGACTTAGTATTAGAATTAGGGGGTTAGTGTTAGAGTTAAGGGTTAAGGTTCGGTTCAGTGTTGGTGTCCAAATCAGTATTTGCATTGTAAGTGGGAAGATCTCTGTTTTGTATTTAAATGGCTCTCTGAATTTTTTTAATGACTCCATGGTGTATTATGAGGGTTCCCTGAGGTGAGTACACAGACTCTATGAGGTGATTAGGGAAGGCTTCAAAAAAACCCCATAGTGAGTACTTCACTGATGTATGAATGGACAGTTCTTCAGATGTGTAGTGAAGGTATTCTTTGACGTGTCAGCAAGAAACTAAGATGTGTGTACAGAGTTTCCTCTGAGATTTTTAGGGAGTAGTCTCTGAGCTGTGTTGACAGGGTACTATTATGTGTGTCAGTGGGCTCCTTTACATATGTGGGAGTGCTCCCTAAGATGAGTTCAGAGGATTCACAAAGGTGAATGAAGAAGGTGCATTGTAACATGTAGAAAGGGCTCACTGAATTGTGTTTCAAGAGCCATTTGAGGGGAGTAGTCAGGGATTTGTGAGATGGGTAGGGAGAATAAAGTGATAAATGAGGACAGGCACTATTATGTTAGGCTTAGGGTCAGGATTTAGGGTCAGGTTCATGTTCATGGTCAGTGTCAGTGTCAGGGAGAGCTCTCTGGTATGCAAGGAGGGCTGAAGTTTAGGCTTAAATTATGGTTAGTGTCAAGCTCAGGGTCAGGTTCAGTATCAGCAATTTATAGGGAAGGCCTCTGTGATGAGTCAAAAGTGCTCTAGGAGATGTATATTGAGGACTTTCTGTCATCAGTAGATAGACTCTCTGAGGTTTTTATACTGCACTTGCAAAGAAGTTCAATTAGTAGAACTGACTTGCAAAGGAATTTAATTTGTACAAACTATGGTATGTAAGGACATCCCTCTGAAATGTGTAGGAAATGCATTTGAGGTAAGTAGAACCTACTTTCTTTGATGTCTAAGGAGGGTACTCTGTGATTATTTGGGAGGTGTTTTAGATTGGTGTATGTGACTGTGGAGGGAGAGAACTGTGACATATGTAAGAGAGCTCCACAAAATAGATTTGAGATCCCCTAGTGGCTGTGTGGGAGGGTTTCCTGAGGTGAGTTTGGAGGGCTCATAGAGGTGCAAAGGGAGGGTGCTCTGTGAATTGTAGAAAGGACTTAATAAGTAGTATTGGTGGGCCTTTTAAGGTAAGGCACGAGAGCTCTGTAATATGAGTAGGGAGAAAACACTGATGTAGAAGGGAAGGTTCTATGAGGTTAAGGTTAAGGTTAGCATTAGGATCAGTAATGTGTCAAGGTCAGGGTCATGGTCACTGTAAATGTCAGCAAGGATTCTGTGTTATGTATAATGGGCTTAGTGTTAGGGTTAGAGATATGGTTGGGTTCTGGTTTGGGGTCAGTATTTTGAATTCACAGGGAAGGCCTCTGTTGTGAATTGAAAGGGCTCCCTTAGGCATGTATTGAGGGCTTTCTGAGGAGAGTAGATGGGCTTTCTGAGGGATTTAGAGAGTACTTGAAATGAAGTGTAGTTAGTAAAGAGGGCTATTAAAAGAATCTAATTTGTTCTTGCTGAGGTGTGTAGGGAAGTATCTCTGAGGTATTTAGAGACTGTTGTTGAGGTAAGTAGGTAGAACTTTCTTTGATGTGAATGAAGGTTACTTTGAGGTATGTGGAGAGAACTCTAAGGTTGGTAGCTTGCAGTCTCTGATCTGTTTAGAGGATCTTCTATAAGGTCCATAGGGGAGATCTTTGATGTGTGTCAGAGTTCTCTACAATGTTTGTGGGTGGTCCTTCTGGGATGAATTGGGAGGGGTCACTCAGCTGTATAAAGAATATGTACGGAGTTGAATAGAGAGGATTCAGTAAGTTGTTTCTGAAGGGACTCTTTAGCTGAGTAGTGAGAGCTCTGTAAGACAAGTAGGAAAGAAAAAGTGATGTAGAAGGGAGGACCTTATGAAGTGTGAAAAAAAATAATCTCTGAGGTGTTTAAGAGCACCACATAGAAGTATAATTAGTACAAAGGTCTCATATAGAAATGCAATTTTTACTCAGTAAGGTATATATAGATGTCTCCCTGAGGTTGTCTACACAAGTATGTACTACCTTGATATAGGATGGTTTCCACTGATGTTTATGGAGCATATTATAGAGTGGTCTCTAAGATTGGTAGTGTGCAGCTGCTGAGCTGTGTAAGGAGGGCTATATGATGCTTTTCCTAAGGCTCCTTTTTGTCTGTGAGAGGGACCTCTGAAGTGAGTTGGGCTGGCTCACAGAGTTGCACAGTGTGTGTGCACTGGAAATTGTAGAAAGAACTCAGTAAGCTGTGTTTGGATTGCCATTTGAGGTGAGTAGTAAGAGTGGTGAGATGAGTACGGAGAAAAAATTGGTGTAGAAGGGAAAGCACTATGAAGTTAGGGTTAGGTTGGGCCTAGGGTTAGGGTTTAGGTCAGGGTCAAGTCATTGTCAGTTTCAGGATCAGGGAGGACTCTGTGGCATGAAGGGAGGATTTCAGTTTATGATTAGGATTAGGGTTAGGTTCAGAGTAACAGTTAGTATTTATTGTGTATGGGGAAGGCCATGGTGGAGTGTCAAAATTTTTCTCTGAGGTGTGTATATTGAGGTTTCTGTGAGGTGAGTATATAGACTCTTTGAGGTATTATAGAGGGCTTGCAAGGAAACATTGTTTCTTCTTGCAAAGAAGTATGGTTTTACTCACTGAGTTATGTAGGGACTTCTCTGATGTGTGTAGAAACTGTTCTAGGTTTGAGTATGGAGGGTACATTTTGTTGTGTATAAAATTTAAACTTAGGTGTGTAGAGGTGTCTCCCTGAAGTTGGTAGCATGTGTCCTCTGAGTTTCATGGACTTTATGAGGTGAACAGAATGTTTCTATGATGTGTGTTAGAGAGCTACAAGAAGTGTGTGTGAGGGTCCTGTCAGTTGATTTGGGAGGACTCACTCAGATGTATAGATAGGGCGCACTGAGTTCAGTAGAAAGGGCTCAGTTACTTGTGTTTGTATGGTTTTCTGATGTGAGTAGTGAGAGCTCTATTAGATGAATAAGGAGGACAAATTGATGTAGAAAGGATGGCCCCATGAAGTTTGGAAGTGGAATCTGTATGGTCTGAAGTTAGGAATCATGGAGATGAATAGGCAGGACTCTGAGGTTTGCCATGTAGTTTAACTGAGGTGTGTTGTGAGGGCTAATTGAAATTCAAGAGGGATAGCACTCTGATGTGTGCTCAGAGTGTGTGGAGGGCTCTCAGAGGTGTGTAGGTATGTCTATATTAGGTGGGCAGAGGGATCTATAAGGGATGTAGGAGGCCTGTTTGACAAAGTTGAAATTTTATCTCAGTTATGTAGGGAGGGAATTCTATAGTGAATAGTGAGATCTCTGACATGAGTAGCAAGAATAAGCTCAGGTGTGGTGAAAGGAATCTTTTAGGATAGAAGAGAGAAACTGTGAGGTGATTTTGTAGGACACTCAGAAGAGTATCTTGGGGATTCTCTTAGGTTTGTAGTTTTGGACCCTGGAGGTAAATATGGAGAGCATTTTGGCTAGTTTTGAGGACTACAAGAGATGTATATGTAGGGTATTTAAAGGTTTGTTGAAAGGGCATTCTGAAATTTGTATAGAAGCCTCTCTGAGATGTGTAGAGAGGACTGTTGAATGAGGTGTGTAAGGTGGGTGCTCATTGGAAAAAATTAAGAGTTAACTTAGGTGTGTATTTATGGACACCTTGGGTGAGTAAGGAGAGATCTCTGAGATAAATAAGGACAAAGTGAAGTTTGAAAGAGGGCTCTATGAGGTATGTAACATGGGCCTCTTAATAGTAAAATTATGGCATTCTGTGATGTGTAGAGGCATGGTGTGTGTTATGTAGCAACAGTTTTCTGGTCCCAACAATGATACAGTGAATGATAAATAATATGTATAGGAAATGTATCTAAGGTGTATGGATGAACTTCTGAATTCTGTAGAAAGGGCACTTGATATGAGTAGGTAGGGCTCAGAACTGTGTGGAGAGGTGACTGCTATGTGTGTAGGAAGTGTTCACTGAAGTGTGAAGGGAAGGTTATCTGAGATTTGTAGTGCAGATGATTTCAGGTGTGTACAGAGGCCACTATTAAGTGTGCAGGAGTGATCTATGAGGGGTGTAGAAGGGCTTTTGTCTGCATAGGAGGTCACTCTCTTGTGTAGTTAGGGTCTCAGAAATGAATAATGAAATCTATCTGATATGACTAGGTAGAACACAATGAGATATAATGGGAGTATTCTTTGAGTATAATAGGGGGAATCCTTACATTGTTTCTTCTGTTTGGAATTTTGGCAATGGAGCAGTGCTGGGGATTTGAACCCGGTCTCGAGTTTAACCCGGGTCTCGAGTTTCCCTACATTGTTTAGGAAGGCCACTCAACAGTGTATCCAGAGTCATCTCTGAGGTGTGTCAGGTCAACCCTCAGAAGTGAGTAGAGAGGGCTTTTTGGTGAGTAGTAAGTTGTATCTGAGTTGTGTAGTAGGGTGTGTTGCTTGTAACTTGGGAATTCCATATTTGAATTAACATCTCAATGATATTTATAGGGAGTACTCTCTGGGGTGTATAGAAAGGCTTTCTGAGTTGATTAATTGCTGCTCAATAAAGTGTGGAGGCAGTATCCCTATGGGGTATATGAATGTGAACTTGAGGTGTGTATAAAAAGCTCTTAGTATTAGTAGGGAGTCATTATTTAGACATGTAGGGAAGTGAGTTTGAGGTGCAAAGGAAAGATTCTCTGAGATTTTAAGTGGGTTCTAATTTTTATGTAGGGTGGGCTCTATAACATTTCAGGGGGCTTTCTGAAGGGTGTAGGAGGGTTTTATGAGGTTTTAGGAAGGCTTATTGATGAGAGTGTAAGTGTTCACTTAAGTGAACAAAAGGGCAATTTGCAGTGTATAGGAAAGTTCTCTGTGGTGAGTCAAAGGTTTTCTCAGGTGTGTATTGCAGGATCACAATTTTAGTCATGTGAACTGAAAGGCATTTGGATCCATTTTATTGTAAATTTATTAATGCTTTTTAATATAAATGCTAATTTTGGCACATATACATAATATATATATAGACAAAAGTATATGTGTAGATACAAAATGCAATAAACAAGTATGCACACATATGCACAAAACTGATATAAAACAAAGAATTTAGTTTTAAGTTCCCAGTTATGAAACAAAATAGCTTCAGATGTTTATTGCACTGAATATCATATTTAACCACTGAGAAATAAAAAAAAGACTGTCACAGATTTTTATAAATTATGCATAGGACCAGTGCAGTTGGAGACATATGGTCAAGAATCTACCAGTCATGGGGAAGACTAAAATCAAAGTTTCATGTGAGCTACTCATTCTCCAAGGTGGAGGATTTACTCTCATTTTAACCATTGTATATTCTTCATCCTTAGGTCTTTTCCAAAGGAATCTCTTTCTTTCCAGTGTATTTATGAGTTGACTTTTGAATAATTGGACTCTGAGTAAAGACAGTAGAAGAAAACATTAGGCAAGAAACTCCAGGAACACAAAACAAGACCAACTGATGCAGGACAAAAGCTAAATTCACAAAAACAACCTGGAGCTCAGAAGACAGAGACTTTGAAACATGACACAGTATGAAATATTACACAACTGGATCGGATTAGAGTCAGGTCAGATATGAAAAAATTCTGGGAAAACATGATGTCCATAGGAGACTTTTTGAAAGGACAATAGGTACATATGGAATCCTTTTCATTTTTTCTTACTGTGAATATCTGGAAAGAATAAAAAATGCATGGAAATTAGTGAATTACCTGACATTCTTAAGCCTGGGGCACCTGGCTGATCCAGATTCTTCTTTCATTGTCTCTTTCTTTCTTTCTTTCTTTCCTTCTCTCTCTCTCTTTCTTCCTTCCTTCCTTCCTTCCTTCCTTCCTTCCTTCCTTCCTTCCTTCCTTCCTTTCTTCCTTCCTTTCTTCCTTCCTTCCTTCTTTCTTTCCTTCCATCCTTCCTTCTTTCCTTCCTTCCTTCCTTCTTTCCTTCCTTTCTTCCTTCCTTCCTTTCTTCTTTCTTTATCCTCCTTTTCTTTAGTCCTTAATGTGGAACTCGCTCAAAGAACAGAATTGCAGAGTATATATATATATATATATATATATATATATATATATATATATATATATTAAGACTATATATATATATATATATACCTCAGAGAACCCTACCTACACACATTACAGACACCTCCCTATACAACTAAGAAAGCCCTGCCTGGTCACAACAGGAGCCCTTACACCTCAGGGGGCCTTCCAAACACATTTCAGAAATTCTTCCCACAAACACCAATTTCTACACATCTCAGAGAACTGTCACTAAACACCACACACCACTTTTCTGAACACCTCACAGTGCCCTACTTTCAAAATTCAGTGGGATTCTAACCCACTTCATACAGCTCTCCTTTCAAACCTCAGTTAATCCACTCAATTCATATCAGAGATCTCTTCTTATTCACATGAGGGGAACTTTCCTACTCAAGTTGGGGGTTCTTAATACTCACCTAAGAGCACCATCCTTATTACACCCCAATCAAGTGACCTCACTACAAATCTCAGAGTGACTTTCATACCAAGCTTAGAATGACCTTTAAACAAACTTCAAAAATCTCTACGTGTACATGTACTACATAACTCTCACTACCCAGCAAAATACCCTCCCTATTCACCTGCAGACACCATAAGTACAAACATCAGATATTCCTTTAAGTACACTCATAAAATGCCTCCAATTCCATCCACTATCCTCAACAAGCACTCCCATCACACCTCAGTGTGTTCTCCCTACTCATATTAGATATATCTCTCTATTTCCTTGAGAGGGCTCTCCCTACACAACTGAGATAACCTTTCTAATCAGTCATAAAGCATTCCTACACCTCTCATATATCCCTCTGCCCACCCGAATAGGGACCTGTGTAGAAACCTCTGAATGCCCTCCCTACACATATCAGTGTTCTATTCCTATGTATTTCAATGACCCCTCCTTTTACACCTCAAAGAAACTACACTACAAATCTCACATAGCCCTCCCTACTTATATCAGGGAGTCCTACCTACACACTATAAAGATCACCCAAACAACAACTTATAGGTCCCTCATTTCTATGTCATTTTTGTCCTCCATACTTATCTCACAGAGCTCTCATTACTCACTTTAAATGGCCTTCTGAACACAACTGAGTCTTTTCTACTCATCTGAGTATGCATTCCCTATGTACCTGGATGAACCATCAAAACGCTTCTTAGAGGGTCATCCCACACACATCTAAGAGACACACATAATAGAACCCTGCTACACTCCTCATATAGCTGTCTTTACTCATCTCCCAAAATACAAGTCTGAAAGTCATTCATACAACAAATCGAGTACCCTCCATACACATTAAAGAAAGTCTTCCCTACTCAAGAGCAATCCCTACATGCTACACAGAGTCATCCCTACATACCTCAGTGTGTACAAACTATAATTCTTTAGAAGCCCACTCTACTAACTATACTTCTCCACAAGACCACTCTAAGCACCAGAGGGCCTATGTATGCACTTTTCAGAGCACCCAATACACACCACAGAGAGGCCTTTCAATTCAGAACAAAGGCTTTTTCTATATACCACAAATGCTAACCCTGATCCAGAACTAACACATACCCGAGGTCCAACCATAACCCTCAACTCATATTTCCCTCCCATCTACAGCAGGAATATCTGATGTTTGTACTTATGGTGTCTGCAGGTGAATAGGGAGGGTATTTTGCTGGGTAGTGAGAGTTATGTAGTACATGTACACGTAGAGATTTTTGAAGTTTGTTTAAAGGTCATTCTAAGCTTGGTATGAAAGTCACTCTGAGATTTGTAGTGAGGTCACTTGATTGGGGTGTAATAAGGATGGTGCTCTTAGGTGAGTATTAAGAACCCCCAACTTGAGTAGGAAAGTTCCCCTCATGTGAATAAGAAGAGATCTCTGATATGAATTGAGTGGATTAACTGAGGTTTGAAAGGAGAGCTGTATGAAGTGGGTTAGAATCCCACTGAATTTTGAAAGTAGGGCACTGTGAGGTGTTCAGAAAAGTGGTGTGTGGTGTTTAGTGACAGTTCTCTGAGATGTGTAGAAATTGGTGTTTGTGGGAAGAATTTCTGAAATGTGTTTGGAAGGTCCCCTGAGGTGTAAGGGCTCCTGTTGTGACCAGGCAGGGCTTTCTTAGTTGTATAGGGAGGTGTCTGTAATGTGTGTAGGTAGGGTTCTCTGAGGTATGGACAGAGGTCCCCCTGATGTTTGTAGATCAGGTGCTCTAATATATTTTGGGAGGTATTGGGTGGGCAGCAGAAGTCTCTGTGGATGTAATGGCTTTTGTCTGTGTTTGAGTGCTATCTGGTTTGTGTGCAAGGGCACTTTGAAGTTAATAGTAAATCCATCTGATATAAATAGGGAGAATACACTGAGGTGTGACGGGAGTGTTATTTGAAGATACTACAGGGGATATCAATGCTTTTTAGGAAGGCCAATCCAAGGAGTATCACAAGTGGTCTTTGAATTGTGTATGTACAGTACTCAGAAGTAATTAGGGAGGACTTTTTGGTGTGTAGTGATGTCTAAGATGTGTAGGTAGTGTTTGCCAAGGTGTTTAGCAAAGACATTCTGAAGTTTAAATTAACATTTCTCTGGATTCTCTAAGAAGTACTCTTTGGGGTGTATAAAGAGCGCTTTTTTATTGTTTAGGTTTTGCTCAAAAACATGTTGAGGAAGCATCTCTAAGTTGTGTATGTATGGCACTTTTAAGTGTGTATGAAGGGCTCTTGATTTAAATAGGGAGGGCTTACTTATATGTGTAGGGAGGTGTGTTTTAGGTGTGGAGGAAAGGTTCTCTTGGTTTTCTTCATTGCAAAGGAGGTCTTTCTGAGGTATGTAGGGTGGGCCCATTGATGATTGTAGGAGGGCCCCTTGATGTATGTGGGAGGGCCCTCTGAAGTGAGTTGAAAGGGTTCACAGATGTGCATAGGAATGGTGCACTTTTCTGGGTAGAAAAACCTCAGTAAGTTGTTTACAGACAGCTTTTTGTGGTGAGTATTGACAGCACTGTGAGATCAGTAGGGAGAACAAACTGATATAAAATGGAAAGAACTATAAATTTTGGGTTAGAGTTAGGATGTGGCTTACAGTTTTGGGTCAGGATCGATATCATGCTCAGTGTCAGGATCAGGGAAACCCTCTGTGGTATCTAGGGAGGGCTTGTGTTTTTAGTTATGGTTACGATTATGTTAAGGTTTATGTTAAGGGTCATAGTCAGTATTTTCAGTGTATAAAAAATGACTTGGTGATGAGTTGAGAGGACTCTTTAAGGTGTGTATTGAAAGCTTTCTAAGGTGGGTATACAGGCTCTCTGTTGTGTTTAAAGAAGGCTTGCCAAGAAAAATAGTTTGTAGGGAGTGTGTGCAAAGGAGCATATTTTGTACCCAGTGAGATATATAGACATGCCTCACTGAGGTGTGTAAGGATAGTTCTCTGAGTTGTTTAGGAACTGCTATTGGTGTGAGTAGGGAGGGCTACTTTTGATGTGTATGAGTGTACACTCAGATGTGCAGGGAGTGCCCTCTGAGGTTGGTAGCATGTGACCTCTGAGCTGTGTAAAGAGAGATCTATGAGGTGTGTTGGAGTTTTCCAAGATGTGTGTCATAGGACAATTTAACGTGTGTGGATATGCCACTGATGTGAGTTAGGAGGGCACACAGCAGTGCAGAGAAAATTTGCTTTGTAATATGTAGGAATGGTTCAGTGATGTGTGTTTGTATGGTCTTTTGAGGGAAGAAGTGAGATCTCTGAGAAATGAGTAGGGAGGGCGAATTGATGTAGAAGGGAAAAATCTAAGAGGTTAGAGTGTGAGTTGTGGTTAGTGTTAGGGTTTAGGGTCAAGGTCATAATCATGGTCAGTATTATGGTCAGGAAGGGCCCTCTATTTCATCTAGGGAGTGTTTGGGGTTAGAGTTATGGTTAGGTATAAGGTTAGGATTAGGATTATGGTCAGCATTTTTGGTGTACATAGAAGGCCTATTAGTGACTCAAAAGTATTCTCTGAGGTGTGCATTAAAGGCTTTCTGAGGTGTATAGATAGGTTACTTGAGGCATTTAGAGGGGACTTGCAAAGAAGTATAGATAGCAGAAGGAGCTTTAAAACAAGTGTAGATTGTATTTAGTGAGGTATGTACAGATGTCTCCTAAGGTGTATAGAGATTGCTTTGAGGTGATTAGGGAGTGCTTTTATTTATGTGCATGAAGGATACTCGAAGGTGTGTAGGTAGGACTCTCTGAGGTTAGTTGTGCATGGTCTTTGAGCTATGTAGAGTATGCTATGAGGTGTGTAAGAGAACTCTATGACATGGCAGAGGGCTATTAGACATGTGTGGGATGTCCAACATTGATGAATTGAGAGGACTCACACAGGTCTATAAAGAGTGTTTACTGAAATGAATAGAAAGAACTCTAGTGAGTTGTGATCAGAGAACCATTTGAGGTGAGAAGAGAGAGCTCTATAGGATGAGTATGGAGGACAAGTTTATATAGAAAGGGAGGCATTATGAGGTGTGAAGTGGGGTATCTCTTTGGTGTGTAGGTAGGATTCACTTAGATGAGTAGGGAGGGCTCTCTGAGCTTTGTTGTGTAGGTTTCCTTAGGTGTTTAGTGAGGACTCATTGAAATGCATAGAGATAGCACACTGATATGTGATGGGAAGTCTCACAGAGGTGTGTAGGGTAGTCCCTATTAGGTGTGCAGAAGAATCTATGAGTGGTCCAACAGGGCTTTACATCTGAGGAGAAATGCTGTCTTAGTTGTGTAGGGAAGGCCCTCTGAAGTGAATAGTGTGATATCTTTGATTTGAGTATGGAGAACATACTGAAGTTTGGTGGGAGGATCCTTTGAAGATAGTATAGGGAATCTCTGAGGTGTTTTGGGAGGGCACTCAATGGAGTATCATGAGGACTTTCTGAGTTTTGTAGTTTTCGCCTTTGGCAGTGAATAGAGAGGGCTTTTTGGTGAGTAGTTCAGGTTACCTGAGATGCACAGGTAGTGTTTTTTGAGTTTTTGGGTTTGATGAAATGGCATTCTGAGGTTTGTACGGAAACCTCTCTGAGATTTGTAGAGGGGATAGTTGAATAGGGTGTTTAGGGAGTGTCCTCTTTTGTGAGAGGTATGTACTGTCTAAGGGTGTAGATATCAATTTCTAAGGTGAAGAAGTGGAGAATTATGATGTGAATAAGGAGGACAAACTGAGTTTTGAAAGGAGGGCTCTATGAGTGTGTAACAGAGTCATCTGTATTGTAAAAGTAGTGCAGAGAGGCGGTGCATAGTATTTGTCAACTGCTCTCCCAGTTCTGTAGGGATTGATAAATGATGTATGTAGTATGTGCTTCTATGGTGTGAATGGATGGCACCCTGTTGTGTAGTTTGGATGCTTGATATGAGTGTGGAGGGCTTTCTGAGATATGGAGAAAGGTGACTGTGAGGTGTGTAGGAAGGGAAGGGCTCTCTGAAGTTTGTTGTGTGGGCTCTCTGTGGTGTGTAGAGAAGTCTCCATTAGGTGTGCAGAAGCAACCTATGGGATGTGAAAAATGGCTTTTGTACATGCAAGAGTGCTATCTCAGTTGTGTATTGAGCACCCTCTGAAGTAAATACAGAGATCCATCTGATATAAGCTAGGAAAACATCCTGTGGTGGAAGGTTTCTTTTAGGATAGTAGATGGAATCTCTGAGGTATGTATGTAAGGCACTTGGAGGTGAGTAGGGAGAGTTTTTGGTGAATATTGAGGTCTATCTAAGATGTGTGGGTAGTGTTTTCTGAGGTGTGTAGCACAAGCATTCTGAGGTTTATATTAACATTTCTCTGGCATTTTTAGAGATTATTCTCTGGGGTGTATAAGGAAGGCTTTATGAGTTGTTTAGTGTATGCTCAATGAAGTGTGGAAGTCGTGTCCCTATGGTGTGTATGGATGGGATTTAGAGTTGTGTAGAAAGGGTTCTTAATGTGAGTATGGAGGAAATCCTTAGATGTATAGGGAGGAATGTTTGAGGAAATTTTTAGGAAATTTCTCTGAGATGTGAAAGTGGATTCTTTTCATTGTGTAAGGAGGGTTCTATTAGGTATTATGGTAGGGGTTTCTGAGGGGTATAGGAGGGTTTTTCGAGGTTAGTTGGAGGCCTAATTGTCATGAGTGTGAGTGCTCAATTAAGTAAGTAGGGGTATTTTGGGTGTATATGGAAGACCAGTCAAAAGGGATTTCCAAAGAATGTAGTGAGGGTTTTATGAAGTTAACAGAAAGGTTCACTCAGGTGTTTAGAAGGGTTTGAAAAGGAGTATTGTATGTTCTCACTTATTTGTATAGGGATATGTCTATTTCAGGTGTGTAGGGACTTCTCTTGAGACGTACAGTGAGAACACTTTTCAATGTGTCAAGAGGGTACTCAGATGTTTAGGGAGGCTTCTGCAATTTTCTTATGGAGATGATTCTGAGCTGAGAAGGGAGGGTTACTATTAGGTTTAAGGTTAGTTTTTGAGGTTAGGACTTGGATTAGTGTTATATTTAGAGTTAGTATTAGTATTAGGGGGTTAGTGTCAGAGTTAGAGGGTTAAGATTTGGTTCAGTGTTGGTATTAGGATCCAAATGAGTATTTGAATTATAATGGGAAGGCCTCTGTGGTGTTTTTAAATGGCTCTCTGAATTGTTGTAAGGTTCTCTGTGGTGTATTATGAGGGTTCCTTGAGATGAGTACAAAGGCTTTCTGAGGTGATTAGGGAAGTCTTCCAAAAAAACATAGTGAGTACTCACTGAGGTCTATAAGCATGTCTCTCTGAGGTGTGCATGGACAGTTCTTCAAATCTGTAGTGAAGGTATTCTTTGAAGTGTCAGCAAGAAACTAAGATGTGTGTACAGAGGGCTCACTGAGATTTGTAGGGAGTGGTCTCTGAGCTGTGCAGGCAGGGTACTAGTATGTGTGTCAGAGGTCTCCTTTGCATATGTGGGAGTGCCCCTTGAGATGAGTTGAGAGGGCTCAAAAAGGTGAATCAGGTAGGTGCTATGTGAAGTGTAGAAAGAGCTCACTGAATTGTGTTTCAAGGTCCTTTTGAGGTGAGTAGTCAGAGAATTGTGAGATGAGTAGGGAGGAAAAACTGATAAATGAGGAAAGGCACTATTTTGTTAGACTTAGTATCAGGATTTAGGGTTAGGTTCAGGTTCATGGTCAGTGTCAGTGTCAGCAAGGGCTCCCTGATATGTAAGGAGGGCTGATGTTTAGGCTTAAATTAGTGTTAGTGTCAAACTCAGGGTCAGTTTGCAATTTATATGGATGGACTCTGTGCTTAGTCAAAAGGGCTTTATGAGATGTATATTGAGGACATTCTGTCATCAGTAGATAGACTCTCTGAGGTGTTTATAGTGCACTTGCAAGGAAGTTTAATTAGTAGAACTGGCTTGCAAAGGAATCTAATTTGTGCAAACTGAGATATGTAAGGATGTCCCTCTGAAGTGTGTAGGAAATGCATTTGAGGTAAGTAGGACCAGCTTTCTTTGATGTCTAAGGAGGGTAATCTGAGATTATTTGGGAGGTGCTTTAGGTTGGTAGTATGTGACTGTGGAGGATGGGAACTGTGGCATGTGTAAGACAGCTCTAAAAATATGTTTGACCTTATAGTGGTATGTGGGAGGGTTTCCTTATATGAGTTTTGAGGGCTCACTTAGGTGAATAGGGAGGGTGTTCTGTGAATTGTAGATAGGGCTTAATGAGTAGTGTTTGGTGGACCTTTTAAGGTAAGGCTCGAGAGCTCTCTGACATGAGTAGGGATAAAACACTGATGTAGAAGGGAAGGTTCTATGAGGTTGAGTTAAGGTTAGCATTAGAATCAGTAATGTGTCAAGGTCAGGTTCATGGTTTTTGTCAATGTCAGCAAGGGCTCTCTGTGGAATGTATGGTGGACTTAGTGTTAGGGTTAGAGTTAGTGTTGGGTTGTGGGTTGGGGTCAGTATTTTGAATGCATAGGGAAGACCTCTGTTGTGAATTGAAAGGGTTCCCTTAGGCATGTATTGAGGGGTTTCTGAGATGAGTAGATGGACTTTCTGAGGGATTTAGAGAGTACTTGAAATGAAGTGTAAATAGTAAAGAGGACTTTTAAAGGAATCTAATTTTATTTGCTGAGGTGTGTAGGAAAGTCTCTCTGAGGTGTGTAGAGACTGCTGTTGAGGTAATTAGGAAGGACTTTCTTTGATGTGAATGAAAGTTACTTTGAGGTGTGTAGAGAGAACTGTGAGGTTAGTAGCTTGCAGTCTCTGATCTGTTTAGAGGAACTTCTATAAGGTCCATAGAAGAGATATTTGACATGTTTCAGGGGTCTCTATGATGTTTGTGGGTGGTCCTTCTGAGATGAGTTGTGAGGGATCATTCAGCTGTATAAAGAATGTGTACTGAGATTAATAGACAAGACTCAGTGAGTTGTTTCTGGAGGGCCTCTTCAGCTGAGCAGTGAGAGCTCTGTAAGAGAAATATGGAGGAAAAACTGATGTAGAAGGGAGGACCTTTTGAAGTGGAAGGAGGGGACTATGTCACATGTAGGTCAGACTTGCTGAGATATGTATTGAAGACACTCTGAGCTTTGTAGAGTAGGTTCCCTGAGGTGTATAGTGAGGGCTCATTTAAATGCATAAGGATGGCATTTTGATGTGTATATGAGGGCTCTCACAGGTGTGTAGGCAATTTTCTATTAGATTTGCCAAGGGATAAATGGGGGTGTATGTGGGTCTTTTGAGTAGAGATGTTAACACTGTTGTGAAGGGAGGACCCCCTGAAATGAATAGTGAGATCTCTCTGATATGTGTAGGGAAAACACACTGTGTTTTGATGGGAGGGTTTTTTGAGGATAATATAAGAAATCTCTGATGTGTTTGTAAGGGCTTTCAATGGAGAATGATGGGGGCTCTCTTAGGTGTGTATATGCAGCACCCAGAGATGAGTAGGGAGAGTTTTGCACAGAAGTTAGATCTATCTGTGTTGTGTTTGCAGCACTGGTTTAGTTGTCGAGCATGGGTATGCTGAGGTTTCAAATAACATCTCTCCAGTGTTTAAAGGGAGTTATTGCTGGGATGTATATGGACGGCTCTCTGAGTTATTTGGGTGTTGCTCAATAAGGTGTGGAGAAAGCATCCCTAAGCTGTGTATGGATTGCACTTTGAGATGTTTAGGAAGGACTCTTGATGTGAGTAGGATGGAATTACTTAGATGTGTAGGGAATGAGTTTGTGGTGTGTAGGACATGTTCTCCCAGTTGTTAAAACAGGTTTTCTTTGTGTAGGGAAGTCTCTCTGATGTTTGTAGGAAGGACCTTCTGAAAGGTGTAGGGAGATTTATAAGGTTTGTCAGTGGACTTCTTTCTATGAGAGGGAGGGCTCACATAAGTGAATAAGTAGGGCTTTTGCCATGTATAGGAAAGACCTCTGAAGTGAGTGGAAAGAGCTTTGTGAGATGTGTACCGAGGGCTTTCTGGGGTGAGTAAAAATTCTCTCTGAGGTATTTGAAGAGCACCACATAGAAGAATAGTTAGTACAAAAGTCTTGTACAGGAATATAAGTTTTACTCAATAAAGTATATATGGATGTCTGCCTGACGTTGTCTACACAAGTAGGTACTACTCGATATAAGGATGGTTTCCGTTGGTGTTTATGGAGCATACTATGATATATGTAGAGAGGGGTTTCTATCATTGGTAGTGTGCAGCTGCTGAGCTGTGTAAGGAGGTGTGTATGAATTGTGTAAGAAGGCTATATGATGCTTGTCTTAGGACTCCTTTTTGTGTGTGAGAGGGTCCCCTGAAGTGAGTTGGGATGACTCACAGGGTTTCACAGGGTGTGTGCACTGGAAATTGTAGAAAGAACTCAGTGAGCTGTGTTTGGAGGGCCATTGAAGGTGAGTAGTAAGAGTTTGGCAAAATGAGTAGGGAGAAAAAACTGGTGTAGAAGGGAGAGCACTATGAGGTTAGGGTTAGGTAGGCTGAGGGTTAGGGTTTAGGGTCAGGGTATAGTCATGATCAATTTCTGGGTCAGGGAGAACTCTGTGGCATTTAAGGAGGATTTAGATTTATACTCAGGGTTAGGAGTTAAGTTCAGAGTAAGATTCAGTATTTACAGTGTATAGGGAAGACTATGGTGGAGAGTCAAAAGTGTTCTTTGAGGTGTGTATTTGAGGCCTCTTTGAGGTTAGTATACAGGCTATCTGAGGTGTTCATAGAGGGCCTGCAAAGAAATATTGTTTCTTCTTGCAAAGAAGTATGATTTTACTCACTGAATTATGTACGAACTTCTCTTATGTGTGTAGCAACTGCTCTAGACTTGAGTATAGAGGGTACACTTTGTTGTGTATGAAGGCTAAACTGAGGTGTGTTGAGATGTCTCTCCGAAGTTGGTAGCATGTGGCTTCTGAGCTGTTTTGTGGACTTTTGGAGGGGTGCAGGATGGTTCTATGATGTGTGTTATAGAGCTACAAGAAGTGTGTGTGAGGGTCCTTTCAGTTGATTTGGGAGGGCTCACTCAGGTGTATAGATAGGGTGCACTGAGATGAGTCGAAAGGGTTCAGTTAGTTGTGTTTCTATGTTTTTTTGATGTGACTAGTCAAAGCTCTGTTACATAAGTAAGGAGGACAAATTGATGTAGAAGAGGGGGGCCCATGAAGTGTGGAAGGGGGATCTATATGGTCTGAAGTTAGGAATCATGAAGATGAGTAGACTGAACTCTGAGTTTTTCCATGTAGGTAAACTGAGGTGTGTAGAGAGGTCTAATTGAAATTCAGAAGAATAGCACTCTGATGTGTGTTTCGAGTACTCTCAGAGTTGTGTAGGGAGGTCTATATTAGGTGAACAGAGGGATCTATGAGGGGCATAGGAGGCCTGTTTGACACAGTAGAAATGCTATCTCAGTTATATGTAGGGAGGGATTTCTACAGTGAATAGTGAGATCTCTGATATGAGTAGCAAGAAAAAACTCAGGTATGGTGAGAGGAATATCTGAGGATAGAAGACAGAAACAATGAGGTGTTTTGGTAGGATACTCAGAAAAGTATCATGGGGGTTCTTTTAGATTTGTAATTTTGACACTTGGAGGTAAATATGGAGGACTTTTTGGTTAGATTTGATTGCTACAAGAGATGTGTAGGTAGAGTTTTTATAGTTTTGTTGAAAGGGCAATCTGAGGTTTGTATGGGAGCCTCTTTGAGATTTGTAGGGAGGACTGTTGAATCAGGTGTATAAGGTGGGCGCTCATTTGTAAAAATTGAGTTTACTGAGGTGTGTATTTGTGGGCATCTATGGTGAGAAAGGAGAGATCTCTGGGATAAATGAGGAAAAACTGAAGTTTGAAAGGAGGGCTCTATGAGGTGTGTAACAGGGCCCACTGAATAGTGAGATTATGGCATTCTGAGGTGTGTAGAGGCATGGCATGTGGTGTGTAGTGATGATTCTCTGGTCCCAACATTGATACATTGATTGATAAATAATGTGTGTAGCAAATGTGTCTAAGGTGTGTATGGATGGCCCACTGAGTTCTTTAGAAAGGGCACTTAATATGAGTAGGTAGGGTTCTAAGCTGTGTGGAAAGGTGACTGCTATGTGTGTAGAAAGTGTTCACTGAAGAGTGTAGGGAAGGTTCTCTGAGATTTGCAGTGCAGATGATTTGAGGTGTGTACACAGGTCTCTATTAGGTATCCAGGAGGAATCTATGAGGGGTGTAGAAGCACTTTTGTCTACATAGGAGTGCTCTCTGTTGTGTAGTTAGGGCCCTCAAAAATGAATAATGAAATTTATCTGATATGACTAGGTAAAACACAATGAGATGTAATGGGAGTATTCTTTCAGTATAATGGAATCTCTACATTGTTTAGGAAGGCCACTCAACAGTGTATCCACAGTCTTCTCTGAGGTGTGTCAGGACAACCCTGAGAGTTGAATAGAGAGGGCATTTCGGTGAGTAGTAAGTTGTATCTGATTTGTGTCGTAGGGTGTGTTGTTGTTTGTAGCATGGGAATTCTGAGGTTTGAATTAACATCTCCCTGGAATTTGTAAGGAGTACTCTCTGGAGTGTATAGGAGAGGCTTTCTGAGTTGTATGACTGTTGCTCAATAAAGTGTGGAGGCAGTGTCCCTATGGGGTATATGAATGGGAATTTGAGGTGTGTAGGAAAAGTTCTTGTTATTAGTAGGGAGTCATTAGAAATGTAGGGAAGTGAGTTTGAGGTGTGATGAAAAGATTCTCTGTGGTGTTAAGTGGGTTCCCATTTTTATGTAGGATGGGCTCTCTGACATGTAGGGAGGGCCTTCTGAAGGGTGTAGGAGGGCTTTATGAGGTTTGTAGGAAGGCATATTGATGAGAGTGTAAGTGTTCACTTAAGTGAATAAAAGGGCTATTTGCAGTGTATAGGAAAGGACTCTGTGGTGAGTCAAATATTTTCTCTGAGGTGTGTATCGAAGGCTCTCTGAGGTAAGTAGAAAGGCTCTCTAAGGTGTTTAGAGAAGACTTGCTAAGAAAGATAGTTACCAGGACTTGTGAAGTACTAGTTTGTACTCAATCAAATATGTGGTTATGTCTCTCTGGGGAGTGGAGGGAATGATGTAAGTTGGCTCTCTTTTAAAGGATAGTATCACAGCTTGACCAAAATCAAATTAAATGAGTCACAAATATGAGACATAAATATAAAAACACAGAGACATAAACTTCCGAGGTTCTGGTGCTATTTAAATTGGAATCTATGTGGAGGGCTAGACTCTATACTCACTTGCAATGGCCTGTCTTATTTCACCTCTGGTCTTCTTGGGAAATATCACTAGAGTTGTTGGTCGCAACATTGATACAGTGCTTCCAATCTTGAGAAAGATGCATAGTGGAGACTTTCCTGAGAAACAAGCATCCAAAGATGAGTAGACAACTCATGGCTCTGGACTTGCTATCTCAACACAAGCGAGCAGAATGGGAGTTTATCTGGAATGTGGGTGCCTAGCTACTAGGGTTCCAAATTCTGTGTGTTCTACTTCAAAGGAAGTGAGGTCACTTCCTTGAGGACTCCATACCCAAAGCCCTTTCTCACACAAGTTGGTTCTAATTTCCCACTGATATGCAGGTTTCTCCCATTTTCCCTTAACATATATTCAAGGGGACATGGTTACACCAACACACCCTGGATATGGTCACCACACTGTCCTAGGTGTAGCCAACTCACCTGGTTTGGAAAGGCAGTTTGAATCAGACCCATTTCCTCCTTCTGGCCATGTGGGGGGTCCTGAAGAAGTCATTATACCTTAAAAAGCCTGAATAGTTTTGCCATTTATTCCCCTGGGATTATTTTAGTATATGCTTTTGAAGTTGTCATCAGGTGTATAAGGCCATTTATATATGTACTCCTAGGGAAACCTAATGTTTGAGTCATGTGTCTATAATGCACCAACATACAGAAAACACAACACAGAAAGATAGGGACAAGGGATGACATACAACTCTAGCATGATGTGAGTCCAAAAGTGAAAGTGGGAAATCAACTTCTACCTTGTCCTTGTTTTCACTCTGCCCCACTGGAAGTTTCTCATGACTGATTTTCAGAGATAGACTCCCTGTGCCATAGACCTTCCAATGCTTCCTTTGAAATTTAGAATTGTTTCAATATTTCTTCTCATTGTATGATGTGGGTACACTACAAGGAATCACTGGCACCCAAGAAAACCCAAAACCTGAAGCTTTCCCATCTAAGTGAATCCACATCAGCATCTGGTTTCAAAGGAAAAAAAAATCAGAAAGAACCATGGTATTTTATTTCCAAGATGTAGTCAGCAGAAGTCTCATTTCTTGGTCTCCACAGTCCCATAGCAGTGGCACTGCTATAATTCCAGAGATTTTTTTGGAAAATTTTGTGTGGCAGCAGGCAAAGTTCCAGGGACACCATTAAATAGCAAGGAACTGGCATTTTTGTTTCCATTTCTAAATGCCTCACAAAGATAAAATATTTTGGCTAAAAAATTTATGAATGCAATTTTCATCAAGAAGAAATGATGGTGTGAAATTGCTAAATCTTTGTTCAATACCATGGTCATAATCATGGGAGTGGAATTGTCTTTCTCTATTTTTTTAGGGAACATCTGCATTTCTTCTTTCAAGGTCACAGCAGGTCACATCTTTTTATGTGTGTTGTTGAAGACAGTTTCTTTCTATTCTTCTAACTAAAATTGGGAAAGTAGGCCCCTGTAGAAGAACAAAGAGCCAAATCAGAAGTCAGTATTTATTCAATAGCTAAGATTGCTGGAGTATAGAGAAGGACTGATAATTCAGTTTTTGAAAATGAAAAAGGACTAGGTAACAACTCTCTTTGGGGGATAGTCATTAATCTAATGCAGGTTCACTAAGTGCCCTGTTCCCTCTTTTGAATGAACACAAGAAGCTGATTTCTTTCTCTTCTATTAAGAAACATCAAATATTGGCAAACCATCTCAAAGGCTTAGAACAGTCTTGCTTGTGCACACAGAAATAATTGGCTTCTCATTACCTTCTCACAAAGATGAGAGTCTTATGATAGACCACTGGCTTGGAAAGACTTGAATATCAATACTCATACGTGAAATCAACCCTGTCAGAGGGCTCCCAGGATAGGGCTTTGCTGAATGCTTCTGTGTTCCTTAAAATTTACTGGGGAAAAACAAATGGGAAGGATCACCACAGGAAGACCTGCAACTCTGAATGGTGCTGAGTTTGGTAAGCCTTGAGACACCAGTGAATTTGAAAAATGGAAATAGTCCCCAGTTTTTAAGCTGGTAAAATTCAAAGTCATGGAAAATTCTCCCCTCTTATCTCCTGATCCTGTAGGTATTCATCTTATGACATTATGGCATTATGTGATAACATTCCTATTCACTAATTTATTCAGGAAGGAGAAAGAGCCCTGTATGAGCTTTGGCAGGCCTGATAGGAACCATGAAATGATCAGAAGTTCAAGTCAGTTTCCAAGTCACTGTAAAAAGCTTTTAAGCTAACAAGGTCAGCTAGTGATAATTCTTTTCAATGACCACTTTTGGAAAATGCCTAAAAATTGATTTGCTGGGATTATTGCTTAATTCTCCAAAACAAGAGAAAAAAGAAATTGCAGAAAAGGGGTGTTGGATCCTGGGTTCAAGAGTGATTTGATTCCACTGAAAACAGATTCACTTTCTTAACAAAGTCCCATGAACAAGTACATCAATAAAGCCTACCTGAGTGTTAGTCCCTTGCCTCTAATACATCATTCTACCAATATCCTCAACATGGTTCTGTACCCTGTTGTCCCAGTCTTGACTTTCACACTCTGAAGCACAGCATCACCAGATCCAAACACCAAAGCACCAAGCTCTGAGGGCTGTACTATTCACTTTCTAAGAAGAGCATCCAAGACAAAGGTGTAGTGTGCCAAACTATCAATAGAAAAATAACAAGAACATACATTCTTTTAAAATTATGATTTTTCTGACAGCTAGACCAATGTAGACAAAATAAAAATTTTAAAGTGATATATTATGGTTCCACAGGTTCCCTACTGAAATCCAAATTAGGGAAATACAGTGACTAAAGGCACAGTGTGAAGCCAGAACAATCAATGTCAGTGTGAGATTGAGACACCCTGGAAACAACCCACAGACTTTGCCCTCTGGTATTGTATTAGCAAGGAGCAGCAATGCAGTGCAGGCTATATATGTCCCCCTCATGTCCTCACATCTGCACCTGTGTATTCACGGTGTCGTGATCCTAGCAAAGAGACCATTGAACTTAGGGATCACCTGGTTTGTCTCAGGTGCAAGACTGCTACTCAGATTGGAAGGGTAGGATCAAATCCCAGGTGGCATAGAACCCTGTGTTTGGCTAAGGGATATTTCATTGCAGTTGCATTATTGTTTACTTTTTACTCCCAGAGAAGTGGTACAAAGATGATGCTTTTTATGTGACTTGATCATCTGCTTTCTGAATTCATTCACTTACTGGGCATGATTTATTTCTAATGAATCCTGTTGAGAACTTGCAAACTGGTTCCAGTTAGTGCTCTGTCTTACCACTCTGCTCACTGCCAGTGAAGCTCACAAAAGCAATCCTAGTCATGAGAAGGTATTTGATGAGTATTAGAGGCCACATTGAGGGTATTATATGTTGACAGCATTTTGTTAGTGTCAGATGCCAAGTGAGGATATTATGTGAATATCAGGGGTCAGATTAAATTTATGAATATCTGAGACCAAATATGGATAGACTACAAGAGATCACTGGCACCAGAGGATATAATATGAGTGTCAGAGGCTACATTTCAAGCATTATGTGAATGTCACAGGTAACAAAAAGGTATTATGTGCAAGACAAGTCACATTGAATGTAATGTGTGAATATAAGAGGCCAATCTATGGGTATTATGTGAGTATCACAGGTTAGAATAAGGATACTATGTCAGTATCAGAGACCAAAATGATAACATTATCTGTGCAAGAATTCACAGAGAGGATATTATATCAGTTTCATACATCACAAAGAGGGTATTATGTTAATGTCAGATGTCAAAGTGAGGATATTTTATGTGTGTCAGAGGACCCAGTGATAATATTTATTTGACTTTTAGAGGACACAGTGTGATATTATGTAAGTGACAGAGACCAGAGTGGTAGTGGTCTGTGTCTGAGGTCAAAATGTGTGCATTATGTGATTTTCAGAGACTAGAATTGAAGATTTATGTGAGTGTCAGAGGGTACAGTGAAGGTATTATGTGAATGCCAGAGGTCATAGTACAGGTCAAGTGAGGATATTTTGTGAGTGTCATAACCCAAAGTGATGCTATTACATAAGTATCAGAGGTCCCAGTGAGGTTATATTGTGATTATGAGGCCCCAGTGAGGACACTATGTCAGTGTCAGAGGTCATGTGAGGATATTATGTGACTACCAGACTCACAGTGAATATATCATGAGAGTATCACATAACAAGTGAGGAAATTAGGTAAGTATCAAAGGCACAAGTGAAGATAAATGAGTGTCCAAAATCATTTCAGAAAATAATGTGAGTGTCAAAGATCCTAGTTAGGACAAAATGTGAGTATGAGTGACCACAGAGGTATTATGTCAGTTTCTATAAAAGAACAATGAGAATATTATTTGAGTGTCACAGGACTCATAAGGGAAATTACATGAGAGCCAAAGGACACATTGAGGGTAGTCTGTGAGTGACTAAGGCCATGTAAGGATATTATGTGTGTGAGAGAGTTCACACTGAGTTTATTATGTGAGTAACAGAGGTCACACTGAGAATATTATTTCAGAGTCAGAGGCCAAAGGTGGGTATTATATGTCTGTCAGAGACCACAGTGAGTGTATTTTATGAGTGTCATAGATCACCATGAGGGTAATAAGCAAGCATTAGAGGTCACGGTGAGCGTAATCTGTGAGTGTGAGTTGTTAGATGAGGGTATCATGTCAGTGATAGAGGTCAATGGAGAACATTTGTATCAGAGGTCAGAGTGAGGGTATAATGTGTCAGATGTCACACTAAGGGTATGACATTAGTGTGAAAGGGCAAGTGAGGATATTTTTGAATGTCACAAGTGACAATGAGCTTATTTTGTTGTGTGAGATATCAGAGTGAGGATATTGTTGAAATCAAGTCAGGCTATTTTGTGACTATCAGAGTCACAGTGAAGATATTCTTTGAGTGTCACATGACATAGGGAGGTAAAGTGTGTATCATAGGAAACAATAACTATATTATGTCAGTGTCAGTGGTCACAGTGAGTTTGTTATTTCACTCTTAGGGTTTTATGTGAGTTTCAGAGAAAAAAGTGAGGTTATTATGTCAGTTTCAGAGGCCACAGTAAAAGTATCATGATTGTAACTGAAGTCACACTGAAGGTATTTTTTGTGTGACAGAGGTCACATAAAGGATATGTATTTAGTGTCAGAGGTTACTATGAGGGTATTATGTGAGTGTAGGAGGCCATGTTGGTGGTATAATGTGAGCTTCAGGTGTCACTGTGTGGATGTTTGGTGAGTATCAGTGGTAAAACAGAGGTTACTACCTGAGTGTCAGAGGTCACAGTGAGGTATTATGTGAGTGGCAGGGCAAACTTGAAGCTAATATTTTAGTGTCACAAACCAAAGTGAAGCTGTTATGTGAAAGTCAGGCCACTTTGAGGGACTCGTGTGAGAGTCAGAAGTCACAGAAAGAATATTATATCAAAATCAGAGGTCACAGTGAGGTTATTATATGAGTGTCAGAGGTCACAGTGAGAGTATTATAAGTTTCAGAGGTACCAAAGAGGTTATTATGTGAGTGTCTGAGGCCACAGTGGGGATATTATATCAACATCAGTGGTTACAATGAGGTTATAATGTGAGTCATAAGTCATATGAGGGTATTATGTGAGCATCACAGGCCACAGTGAGTGTATCATGTGAGTGTCAGTGGTCACACTTAGGGTACAATCTGAGGCCACATGAGGGTATTAAGTCAGTGTCAAAGGTCACAGTAAGGGTATCATTTGAGTGTGAGAATTCACAGTGGGGTTAATATATGAGTATCAGAGATCACAGAGTGTTACATGAGTGACACAGAAAAAGTGAGGATATTGTGTGTCAGAGAATATATTGAGAAAATATTTTCAACATCATGGGCCATAGTATGGATATTTTATGACTATAACAGGTTATTATGAGGGTATTTTGTTAGAGTCACAGGCCAAGTGAGGACATTGTGTGAATGTCAGAGGCCACATGGAAGTTATCATATAAACATCAGAGATCAAGTGAGGATATAACATGTGCCATAGGCAACATTAAGGGCAATATTTGAGTATCAGAGGAGAGGCCAAAGTGAGAATATTATTTGAATGTCCAACATCATGTTCAGATTATTAAATAAATGTAAGAAGACAAAATGGGACATTATGTCAGTGTCATAGGATACAGTGAGCATAGTAAATAATTGTTCAGAGTCACAGTGAATATATCATGTTAGTTTAAGAGGCCCTGCTAAAATATTATGTATTATCAGATCCCAGTGTGTTATTGTGATACTGTCAGGGACCACTGTTATGCCATTATGTGAGTGTCAGATACAAGAGTGAGGGATTTATGTGAGTTCCAGAAGCCACAGTGAGGGTTTCATTGCAGTGTCTGATCTCCCAGGCAGGATATTATTTGTCAGGGCATGCTGTGAGTGTATTATGTTAGTGTATGAGGTCACTCTGAGGTAACTATATGAGCATCAGAAGCCACAGTGAGGATATGATGTCAATTATAGGACACATTGAGGGTATCAGGTTTGTGTCAAAGGTCACACTAAAGAAATAATAGTGAGATATGTCACTCTGATGGTATTATGTTAGTGTCAGAGGTCAGAATGAGGGTATTACATGAATGTCAGAGAACACAGTGTCAGCAGCTAAGTGAAGCTATTATGTGAATGGCATAGGATACAATGAGGGTATGATGTGAGTGTCAGTGGTCACAGGAGACTACTATATGTCTGAGATCATACTGATTATCCTGTGTTCATGTCAGAGGCTACATGAGAATAATTTATGTGTGACCAAGGCTATGTGACAATAATATGTGAGTGACAATGGTCATGGTGAGAATTTTTTTTTTGTAATCACAGTCCACAGCAAGGGTATTATGTGAGTGCAACAAGAACAGTAAGGATATTATGTCAGTATCAGAGGACAAGTGATGATATTATGTGAATGCCAGAGGCCACATGAAGGTATTATGGGAATGTTTGAGTCACAGTGAGTAAATTCTATAATGTCAGAGGTCTGGTAAAAATATTGTGAGACTGCCACATTGAGGATATTTTGTAACTGTCAGAGGGCAGAATGAAAGTATATGTGGTGGACAATAGGCACAGATAAGGTATTAGGTGAGTGTCAGAAGCCCCAATGAGAATATTCTGAGTGTACATTGGTACAATGTGTCAGAGAGCACATGCAGGTGTTATATTAGTATCTGAGGTCACACTGAGGGTATTACATGAGTGTGAGAAATCACAGTGAGTGCATTTTCTGAGGATCAGAGATCACTTTAGGGTATTTTATCAGTGACAGTGGTTATACTTAGGGTATAATTTGAGTGTCTGAGGTCACACTTAGTGTATTATGTGAGTGTGCTCATACTGAGGTAATTATGTGTCAGAGGTCACAGAGTATAATATGTGAGAATCGGAGGTCACAGTGAGAATATTATGTCAGTGTCAGAGGCCAAGTTAGGATATCTTGTGTTTTACAGGTCACTTTGATGGTTTTATATCAGAAGCTCCAGTATGGTATTATGTGAGTTTCAGAGATAACATTGAGCAAATTGTATGAAAGTCAGAGGTCACAGTGATGGTATTATGTGAGTATAAAATTCAAAATGATATGTCAGTGTCAGACACCAAGTGAGGATACTATGTCAGTGTCATAGGACACATTTAAGATATTATGTAAGATTCAAAGAACTCACTGAGTATAATATGTGTGTAGGAATCCACACTTTTGGTATTACATGAGTGTCTGTGGTCATAATGCAGATATAATGTGTCAGTGGTAACAATGAAGGAATTATGTAAGTTTCAGAGACTGATTGATTACATTCAGTGTCAGAGGCCACAGCATGGTATTATATGAGTTTTTGATGTCACACTGAATGTATTATGTTAGGAACTCATATGAGAATGTTTGTAATATGTGAAAGACATTTTGTAAATGAGAAGATATTTTTTAAATGTCAGAAGCCACAGTTAGGAAATTTTTTCAATCTCAGGGGCTATTCTGAATAAATATATGAATATACATGAACCTTGTAAGTATATTTGAGAGCATCAGATGCCATAGTGAGTATATTTTGTCAGTGTCAGCAGCCTTAGTGATATTATGTGACTGTCAAAGTCACAGTGATGATATTGTATGAATGTCAATGTAAGAGTGAGGATATTTTGTGAGAGTCAGAGGTCAAGTGAGGGTATTATGTGAATGTCAAAAACCACGGTAGGGTATTATGCGAGTGTCAGATGTCATATTGAGCATAATACGTGAGCATGAGAGGCCCCAGTGAGGGCATTAGTTGAGTGTCAGAACTCAGTAAAGGGGCTGGGGAGATAGCTCAGTAGGTAGAGTGCTTTCCATGCAAGCACAAAGCCCTGGGTTCAATCCCCAGCACTGAAAAAAAAAAAAAGAACTCAGTGAAAATGCTATGTAATAGGCCATAGTGAGGGTGTTATGTGAATGTTAGAGGCAAAGTAAAAATATTATGTGAATGTCAGAGACCAGAGTAATGTAGCATATCAGTGTCAGAGGCCACAGTGAGGGTATTATGTGAGTGTAAGAGATTATACTGAGGGCATTATGTGAGTAAACCAGGCCATGTCAGGATATTATGTGACTGTCAGAGGCAACATTGCTCCACTTTTGAAAATGAAAAAGTGTTTATCTCAAAAGATTGACTAGGAAGTTTAAGGCACATACCCAGGATTTCATGGATGCCCAGAACACAGCTGTCTTGCCCATGTTGATGAGAAATGTTATGCCACTGCAATTCCCCTCAGTGCTTGACAAGGATTCTGCTGAGTAATAAAGGTGTTTGCAAAGTCTCATCATACTCGGAATTCAGTAGCGGACTTTCCTTCCTTGCTTGCTCAATATGTGTAAGTTTACTATTAATATTTTATGTGTTTTCCCTGAAAACAGGGGCTTAACAGAACCAGGGTTAAAACATGAAAAACAGACTTCTAATGGAACACTGATTTCAGATTTAGTCATTTGTACTGAAACTTTGAGTAACCAAGAATGTTATGAGAAATACAAAAACAGATTCTAGCTGCTGGTCCCCTGTTGACTACTCTCAGATGACCTGAAGTATGTAGGCAAATAACTCCAACCCCATCCGGAATGATTAACAGGAACAGAAGAAATAAAGAAAATAGAGTTCCTACAGTTAAAACACTTTATGACAATTCTTATTTAATTAACGGAAAGCCATGACATCCTTAGAGAGGGATGCCTCTTAAGCCCCTGGATATAGACGCACCTTTATCTCCCATGAGATATTTAGATGTAAAATCAGAACATGTTATAATCTGGTTTGAAAGTATACATACAAGAGTCCAAGATATTCCACTTCTTAAAGATTAGAATTTACTAAATGCTGTAAATATTATTGGCCACCAACCCCCTGGAGAAAAAAGTTCCTCAATGTTAAGTTCACACAGTAGAAGATGATGTCATATTATTGTTAGCTTAAACTGTCTAGTACTTATTAAGCACAGCAATAGCCACACAACTGACATTTACTCAACCCTGCTGAACTTGCTTTAACCTTTATGATTACTTAAGCAATATTAATATGTCTTATTGTTTAGTTACAGGTTATCATGAGTAAGCAATTACTAAAAATAATTAGAATACTTCATTGCCTGGTGTAGTAATGATTATACAAGATATTTTTATTATTCCTTGAGATCTTTTCCTCTTCTGGAAAAACATGTGTAATTGTCAACCCTTGAATATATAAAAAGCTGGCTGGGAAAAATAAAATTTAGAACTTAGCATCCATTTCTTTTTTTTTTGGATTCAAAATAAAAAGCTTTCTCTTTTTTTATTATTGTAAACAAATGGGATACATGTTGTTTCTCTGTACATGGCGTAAAGGCATAATATTTGTGTAATCATAAATTTACATAGGATAATGCTGTTTGATTCATTCTGTTACTTTTTCCCTTCCCCCCACCCTTCCTTTCCCTCTATACAGTCCTTCCTTTCTCCATTCCTGCCCCCCTCCCTAAACCCAACTCCAACCCCAACACTAACACCTCCCACCACCCATTATGTGTCATCATCCACTTATTAGCGATATCATTCTTCCTTGGTATTTTGAGATTGGCTTATCTCGCTTAGCATGATATTCTCCAGTTTCATCCATTTGCCTGCAAATGCCATAATTTTATCATTCTTTATGGCTGAGTAATATTCCATTGTATATATATACCACATTTTCTTTATCCATTCATCAATTGAAGGACATCCAGGTTGGTTCCACAATCTGGCTATTGTGAACTGAGCAGCTATGAACATTGATGTGGCTGTGTCTCTGTAATATGCTGATTTTAAGTCCTTTGGGTATAGGCCCAGGAGTGGGATAGCTGGGTCAAATGGTGGTTCCATTCCAAGTTTTCTAAGGAGTCTCCATACTGCCTTCCAGAGTGGCTGCACTAATTTGCAACCCCACCAGAAATGTATGAGTGTACCTTTCTCCCCACATCCTCGCCAACACCTGTTGTTGCTTGTATTCTTGATAATCGCCATTCTAATTGGGGTGAGATGGAATCTTAGAGTGGTTTTGATTTGCATTTCTCTTATTACTAGAGATGTTGAACATTTTTCCATATGTTTGTTGATCGCTTGTAGATCTTCTTCTGTGAAGTGTCTATTCATTTCCTTAGCCCATTTGTCGACTGGATTATTTGCATTCTTGGTGTAGAGTTTTTTGAGTTCTTTATAGATTCTGGAGATGAGTGCTCTATCTGAAGTATGATTGGCAAAGATTTTCTCCCACTCTGTAGGCTCTTTCTTCACATTGCTGATAGTTTCCTTTGGTGACAGAAAGCTTTTTAGTTTGAATCTATCCCAGTTATTAGTTCTTGCTTTTATTTCTTTTGCTATGGGAGTCCTGTTGAGGAAGTCGGGTCCTAATCCAACATGTTGAAGCTCTGGACCTACTTTTTCTTCTATAAGATGCAAGGGTCTGGTCTGATTCCAAGATCCTTAATCCATTTTGAGTTTAGTTTCATGCATGGTGAGAGATATGGGTTTAGTTTCATTCTGTTGCACATGGATTTCCAATCTCCCAGCACCATTTGTTGAAGAGGCTATCTTTTCTCCATTGCATATTTTTGGCCTCTTTGTCTAGTATGAGAAATTGTATTTATTTGGGTTTGTGTCTGTGTCCTCTATTCTGTACCATTGATCCACTTTTCTATTTTGGTACCAATACCATGCCATTTTTGTTACTATTGCTTTGTAGTAGAGTTGAAGATCTGGTATTGCAATACCGCCTGCTTCACTCTTTCTGCCAAGGATTGCTTTAGCTATTCTGGGTGTTTTATTCTTCCAGAATTTCATAATTGCTTGCTCTATTTCTGTAAGGTACATCATTGGGATTTTAATTGGAATTGCATTGAATCTGTATAGCACTTTTGGTAGTATGGCCATTTTGACAATATTAATTCTGCCTATCCAAGAACATGGGAGATCTTTCCATCTTCTAAGGTTTTCTTTGTTTCTTTAGTGTTCTGTAGTTCTCATTGTAGAGGTCTTTCACCTCTTTTGTGAGATTGATTCCCAAGCATTTTATTTTTTTTGATGCTATTTTGAATGGGGTAGTTTTCCTAATTTCTCTTTCTGAAGATTCATCGCTTATGTATAAAAATGCCTTAGATTTATGTGCATTGATCTTATATCCCGCTACTTTACTGAATTCACTTATGAGTTCTAAAAGTTTTCTGGTGGAATTTCCTGGTCCCTCTAAGTATACAATGATATCATCAGCAAATAGGGATAATTTGAGTTCTTTTCCTATTCATATTCTTTAATTTCTTTGGTCTGTCTAATTGCTCTGGCTACAGTTTCAAGGATGATATTGAATAGAAGTGGTGAAAGAGGGCATCCCTGTCTTGTTCCAGTTTTTAGAGGGAATGCTTTCAGTTTTTCACCATTTAGAATGATATTAGCCATGGGCTTAGCGTAGATGGCTTTTACAATGTTAAGGAATGTTCCCATTATCCCTATTTTTTCTAGTGTTTTGAGCATGAAGTGGTGCTGTATTTTATCAAATGCTTTTTCTGCATCTATCAAAATAATCATGTGGAGGATCCAAGATGGTGGCCTAGAGGGAGACTGCACCCCCAATCGTGCCAGAACCCAGGAGTTAAGAAGGGGAGGCACTGAGAGACTCGGACTGAAATAGAGCCACAGGTGAGCCTGCCCACTGGGTAAAGCTCGGCCCGGGTGGCAGGCCCAGATAGAGGTGGCTTAGCGGAGCCTGGCAGGGCAGCTAGAGTCATCCACAGGCAGCCCTGCGCACTCTGGCGGTGGGCCCCGCCCACACAGCCAGCTTCTCCAGTTTCTTGGAATGGAACTGGCCCACTAGTGAGAGCCTTTCTGTCCAGAACAAGCTCTGAGTCCCCGAGCCACTGCAGCGCAACGTACTCCAGCACACAAGCAGCTTCAGGGACCAGGATAGGGCAGCCAGAGACCCCCCCCCAAGTAGCCTGGACCCCTGCGGTGGGAGGTGCCTTTCAAGTCTAGCTTCTCAGACCAGACCGCCCAGTGAGAGGTTTTCTACATAGAACCAGCCACAAGTCCCCGAACCAACGGAGAGCTTCGATCTGCAAGCAGCCTCTGGGATCAGGGCAGGGCAGCCAGAGACCTCTTCAGGTGGCTCTGCCCACTCTGGCTGCAGGCTCTCTTCACGGGGCGACCCAAGATGGCGGCCTAGAGGGAGACTGCACCCTCAGTCACGCCAGAACCCAGGAGTTAAGAAGGGGAGGCACTGAGAACTCGGACTGAAATAGAGCCACAGGTGAGTCTGCCCACTGGGTAAAGCTCGGCCCGGGTGGCAGACCCAGATAGAGGTGGCTTAGCGGAGCCTGGCAGGGCAGCTAGAGTCATCCACAGGCAGCCCTGTGCACTCTGGCAGTGGGCCCCGCCCACACAGCCAGTTTCTCCAGGTTCTCGGAACAGAACTGGCCCACTAGTGAGAGCCTTTCTGACCAGAACAGGCTCCAAGTCCCGGAGCCACTGCAGCGCAATGTACTCTGGCACACAAGCAGCTTCAGGGACCAGGATAGGGCAGCCAGAGACCTCCCCAAGTAGCCTGGACCCCTGCTGTGGGAGGTGCCTTTCAAGTCTAACTTCTCAGACCAGACCGCCCAGTGAGAGGTTTTCTACATAGAACCAGCCACAAGTCCCCGAACCAACGGAGAGCTTCGATCTGCAAGCAGCCTCTGGGATCAGGGCAGGGCAGCCAGAGAACTCTTCAGGTGGCTCTGCCCACTCCGGCTGCAGACTCTCTTCACAGGGCGATCCAAGATGGCGGCCTAGAGGGAGACTGCACGCCCACTCGCTCCGGAACCCAGGAGTTAAAAAGGAGAGGCATTGAGAGACTCGGACTGAAATAGAGCCACAGGTGAGTCTGCCCACTGGGTAAAGCTTGGCCCGGGTGGCAGGCCCAGATAGAGGTGGCTTATTGGAGCCAGGCAGGGCAGCTAGAGTCTTCCCAAGGTAGCCTTCCACACTCCGGCAGTGGGCTCCTCCCACACAACCAGCTGCACGGTGCAGGCCCACAGTGAGAGCATTTCCGCACAGAACCAGTTCCAAACCGTGGAACCAGTAGGGGGCTAGGGACAGTTTTCTTCGGATGCGCTGCTTTATCAGATTCCTCCAAGACATCAGGCTACTGAAGGCTGGGAGGTGATACACTGGAAATCTACCAGGACACTATAAGACAATAGCAGAAAACTACAATATCTCAGGGTCCCACTGACAGCTGACCAATATGAGAAAACAAGGGAAGAAAATGTCCCAAGCAAACCTAGATACTACATCAATAAAACCCAATGACAGCACAACAGAAGAAATGTCAGAAAGGGAGTTCAGAATGTACGTAATTAAAACGATCAGGGAAGCTAATGAGGACATGAAAGAGCAAATGCAGGCATTGAAGGAGGAGATGAAAGAGCAAATGCAGGCATTGAAGGAGGAGATGAAAGAGCAAATGCAGGCATTAAATGATCGCACCAATCAACAGTTAAAAGACCAAATACGGGAAGCAAGAGATCATTTCAATAAAGAGTTAAAGATACTGGAAAAAAAAAAAACAAACTGAAATACTTGAAATGAAGGAAACAATAAACCAAGTTAAAAACTCCATAGAAAGCATAACCAATAGGATAGAACACCTGGAAGACAGAACCTCAGACATTGAAGACAAATTATTTAACCTTGAAAGTAAAGTTGGCCAAACAGAAAAGATGGTAAGAAATCATGAACAGAACTTACAAGAATTATGGGATATCATGAAAAGGCCAAATTTGAGAATTATTGGGATTGAGGAAGGCTTAGAGAAACAAACCAAAGGAATGAACAATCTATTCAATGAAATAATAACAGAAAATTTCCCAAATCTGAAGAATGAAATGGAAAACCAAGTACAAGAGTCTTATAGAACTCCAAACATACAAAATTACAACAGACCCACACCAAGGCACATTATTATGAAAATACCTAACATACAAAATAAAGACAGAATTTTAAAGGCCGCGAGAGAAAAGAATCAAATTACATTAAGAGGGAAACCAATAAGAATATCAGCAGATTTTTCAATCCAGACCCTAAAAGCTACAAGGGCCTGGAACAACATATACCAAGCCCTGAAAGAAAACGGATGCCAACCAAGAATCTTATACCCAGCAAAACTTACCTTCAAATTTGACGATGAAATAAGATCCTTCCATGATAAACAAAAGCTAAAGGAATTTACAAAAAGAAAGCCAGCATTACAGAACATTCTCAGCAAAATATTCCATGAGGAAGAGATGAAAAACAATGATGCAAATCAGCAACAGGAGGCGCTAGCCTAAAGGAATAGCCAAATAAAGGAGAAACCAAATCATGTCAAAAACAAATATGAGTCAAATGGCTGGGAATACAAATCATATCACAATAATAACCCTGAATGTCAATGGCCTGAATTCATCAATCAAAAGACACAGACTGGCAGATTGGATTAAAAAGAAAAATCCAACATTATGCTGCCTGCAAGAGATTCATCTCATAGAAAGAGACACCCACAGACTAAAGGTGAAAGGATAAGGAAAAACATACCATGCACACAGACATAGCAAAAAGGCTGGAGTATCCATCCTCATTTCAGATAATGTGGACTTCAAACCAATACTAGTCAGAAGGGATAAAGAAGGACATTACATGCTGCTTAAGGGAAGCATAAATCAGCAAGACTTAACAATCATAAATATCTATGCCCTGAACATTGGCTCATCCATGTACGTCAAACAAATCCTTCTCAATTCCAGAAATCAAATAGACCACAACACAATAATACTAGGCGATTTTAACACACATCTCTCACCAATGGATAGATCGTCCAAACAAAAACTGAATAAAGAAACTATAGATCTCAACAACACAATCAACAATTTAGACTTAACGGACATATATAGAATATACCATCCAACAAAGAACGGATACACTTTCTTCTAAGCAGCACATGGATCCTTCTCTAAAATAGATCATATTTTATGCCACAAAGCTACTGTTAGCAAATACAAGAAGATAGAGATACTACCTTGTACTCTATCAGATCATAATGAATTAAAATTAGAAAAAAATGACAGAATAAAAAACAGAAAGTTCTCCAATACCTGGAGATTAAATAATACACTATTATATGATGAATGGATAACAGAAGACATCAGGAGGGAAATAAAAAAATTTTTAGAAGTAAATGAGAACAAAGACACATCATATCAAAATCTCTGGGACACTATGAAAGCAGTACTTAGAGGAAAATTTATTTCATGGGGTGCATTCAAAAAAAGAAGTAGAAATCAACAAATAAATGACTTAACACTACAGCCCAAAGCGCTAGAAAAAGAAGAGCAGACCAATACCAAAAGTAGTAGAAGACAGGAAATAGTTAAAATCAGAGCCGAAATCAACGAAATTGAAACAAAAGAAACAATTGGAAAAATTAACAAAATAAATAGTTGGTTCTTTGAAAAAATAAACAAAATTGATAAACCCTTACATAGTAACAAAGAGAAAGAGGGAGAAAACTCAAATTACTAAAATTCAGAATGAACAGGGAAACATCACAACAGACACAAGTGAAATACAAAACATAATCAGAAGCTATTTCAAAAATCTATACTCCAACAAAACAGAAAACCTCAAAGACATCAACAAATTTCTAGAGACATATGAATTACCTAAACTGAACGAGGAGGACATACACAACTTAAATAAACCAATTTCAAGCAATGAAATAGAAGAGGTCATCAAAAGCCTACCAACAAAGAAAAGTCCAGGACCAAATGGGTTCTCAGCCGAGTTCTACAAAACCTTTAAAGAAGAGCTCATTCCAATACTCCTCAAACTATTCCATGAAATAGAAGAGGAGGGAACCCTCCCAAACTCGTTCTATGAAGCCAATATCACCCTGATACCTAAACCAGTCAGAGACACATCGAGAAAAGAAAATTTCAGACCAATATCCTTAATGAACATCGACGCAAAAATTCTCAACAAAATTTTAGCAAATCGCATACAAATATATATTAAAAAGATAGTGCACCACGATCAAGTGGGTTTTATCCCAGGGATGCAAGGTTGGTTCAACATTCGGAAATCAATAAATGTCATTCACCTATCAACAGACTTAAAGTTAAGAATCACATGATTATTTCAATAGATGCAGAAAAAGCATTTGATAAAATACAGCATCCCTTCATGCTCAAAACACTAGAAAAATTGGGGTAGTGGGAGCATTCCTTAACATTATAAAAGCAATCTACACTAAGCCCATGGCTAATATCATTCTAAATGGTGAAAAACTGAAAGCATTCCCCCTAAAAACTGGAACAAGGCAGGGATGTCCTCTTTCACCGCTTCTATTCAACATCGTCCTTGAGACTCTAGCCAGAGCAATCAGACAAACCAAAGAAATTAAAGGGATACGAATAGCAAAAGAAGAACTCAAACTATCCCTGTTCACTGATGACATGATTATATATTTAGAGGAACCTGGAAATTCCACCAGAAAACTTTTAGAACTCATAAGTGAATTCAGTAAAGTAGCAGGTTACAAGATCAATGCTCATAAATCCAATGCATTTTTATACATAAGTGATGAATCTTCAGAAAGAGAAATTAGGAAAACTACCCCATTCACAATAGCATCAAAAAAAATAAAATGCTTGGGAATCAATCTCACAAAAGAGGTGAAAGACCTCTACAATGAGAACTACAGAACACTAAAGAAAAAAATTCAAGAAAAACTTAGAAGATGGAAAGATCTCCCATGTTCCTGGATAGGCAGAATTAATATTGTCAAAATGGCTATACTACCTAAAGTGCTATACAGATTCAATGCAATTCCAATTAAAATCCCAGTGATGTACCTTGCAGAAATAGAGCAAGCAATTATGAAATTCATCTGGAAGAATAAAAAACCTAGAATAGCTAAAGCAATCCTCAGTAGCAAGAGCAAAGCAGGGGGTATTGCAATACCAGATCTTCAACTCTACTACAAAGCAATAGTAACAAAAACGGCATGGTATTGGTACCAAAATAGACAGGTAGATCAATGGTACAGAATAGAGGACATGGACACAAACCCAAATAAATACAATTTTCTCATACTGGACAAAGGTTCCAAAAATATGCAATGGAGGAAAGATAGCCTCTTCAACAAATGGTGCTGGGAAAACTGGAAAACTATATGCAATAGAATGAAATTAGACCCCTATCTCTCACCCTACACAAAACTCAACTCAAAATGGATCAAGGACCTCGGAATCACACCAGAGACCCTGCATCTTATAGAAGAAAAAGTAGGTCCAAATCTTCACCTTTTTGGCTTAGGATCAGACTTCCTTAACAGGACTCCCATAGCACAAAAAATAAAAGCAAGAATCAACAACTGGGATAGATTCAAACTGAAAAGCTTTCTCTCAGCAAAGGAAACTATCAGAAATGTGAAGAGAGAGCCTACGGAGTGGGAGAATATCTTTGCCAACCATACCTCAGATAGAGCGCTAATTTCCAGAATCTATAAAGAACTCAAAAAACTCTACATGAAGAATACAAATAATCCAATCAACAAATGGGCTAAGGAAATGAACAAACACATCATAGAAGAAGATGTACAAGTAATCAACAGATATATGAAGAAATGTTCAACATCCCTAGTAATAAGGGAAATGCAAATCAAAACTACCCTAAGATTTCATCTCACCCCAATTAGAATGGCGATTATCAAGAATACAAGCAACAATAGGTGTTGGCGAGGATGTGGTGAAAAAGGAACACTCATACATTGCTGGTGGGCATACATTGCTGGTGGGCAAATTGCAAATTAGGGCAGCCACTCTGGAAAGCAGTGTGGAGATTCCTCAGAAAGCTTGGAATGGAAACACCATTTGACCCAGCTATCCCACTCCTTGGCCTATACCCAAAGGACTTAAAATCAGCATACTACAGAGATACAGCCACATCAATGTTCATTGCTGCTCAATTCACCATAGCCAGATTGTGGAACCAACCTAGATGCCCTTCAGTTGATGAATGGATAAAGAAACTGTCGCACATTTATACAATGGAATATTACTCCGCAATGAAGAATGATAAAATTATGGCATTTGTAGGCAAATGGACGAAATTGGAGAATATCATGCTAAGTGAGATAAGCCAATCTCAAAAACTAAAGGACGAATGATCTCGCTGATAAGCAGATGAGGACATATAATGGGGGTTGCGAGGGGTTAGCATTAGGATTAGGGTTAGGTTTAGGGTTAGGGATAAGGAGAGTGGTAAGAATGAAGGAAAGAAGGACTGTATAGAGGGAAAAGAGGGTTGGCAGGGGTAGGGGGGGAAGGGAAAAAATAAACATCATTGCCCTATGTAAACGTATGATTACACAAATGGTATGCCTTGACTCTATGTACAAATAGAGAAACAACATGTATCCCATTTGTATACAATTAAAAAAATAAATATATATAAAAAAAAGAAATAATCATGTGATTCTTGACTTTAAGTCTATTGATATGGTGAATTACATTTATTGATTTCCTGGTGTTGAACCAACCTTGCATCCCTGGGATGAAGCCCACTTGATCATGGTGCACTATCTTTTTCATATGTTTTTGTATGCGATTTGCTAAAATTTTGTTCTGAATTTTTGCATCAATGTTCATTAAGGATATTGGTCTGAAATTTTCTTTCCTCAATGTGTCTCTGTCTGGTTTAGATATCAGGGCAATATTGGCTTCATAGAATGAGTTTGGGAGGGTTCCCTCCTATTCTATTTGAGAAGTAGTGGAATCAGTTCTTCTTTAAAGGTTTTGTAGAACTCAGCTGAGAACACATCTGGTCCTGGACTTTTCTTTGTTGTTAGGCTTTTGATGACTTCTTGTATTTCTTTACTTTAAATTGGTCTATTTAAATTGTGTATGTCCTCCTCGTTCAGTTTAGGCAATTCACATATCTCTAGAAACCTGTTGATGTCTTCGAAATTTTCTATTTTGTTGGAGTATAGGTGGTATATTTTCAAAATAGCGTCTAATTATGTTTTGTATTTCAGTCGTGTCTGTTGTGGTATTTCCTTGTTCATTCCAAATTTTAGTGATTTGGGTTTTTTCTCGTCTTCTCTTTGTTAGTGTGGCTAAAGGTTTATCGATTTTGTTTATTTTTTCGAAGAACCAACTATTTAATTTGTCAATTTTTTTGTATTGTTTCTTTTGTTTCAATTTCATTGATTTCAGCTCTCAGTTTAACTATTTCCTGTCTTCTACTACTTTTGGTGTTGGTCTGTTCTTCTTTTTCTAGGGCTTTGAGCTGTAGTGTTAGGTCGTTTATTTTTTGAGTTTTACTTCTTTTATTAAATGCGCTCCAAGAAATAAATCTTCCTCTAAGTACTGCTTTCATAGTGTCCCAGAGATTTTGATATGATGTGTCTTTGTTCTCGTTTACCTCAAAGAATTTTTTAATTTTCTTCCTAATATCTTCTGTTATCCATTCATCATATAATAGAATATTGTTTAATCTCCAGGTGTTGGAGTAGTTTCTGTTTTTTACTCTTTCATTTATTTCTAACTTCAATCCATTATGATCTGAAAGAATACAAGGTAGTGTCTCTATCTTGTTGTATTTGCTGACATTTGCTTTGTGACATAATATATGGTCTATTTTAGGGAAGGATCCATGTGCTGCTGAGAAGAAAGTGTATTCGCTCTTGGTTGGATGGTATATTCTATAAATGTCTGTTAAGTCTAAATTATTGATTGTGTTGTTGAGATCTATGGTTTCATTGTTCAATTTTTGTTTGGAAGATCTGTCCAGTGGTGAGAGAGGTGTGTTAAATCACCTAGTATTATTGTGTTATTGTTTATTTGGTTTCTAAAATTGAGAAGGATTTGTTTAACATACATGGATGAGCCAGTGTTTGGGGCATAGATGTTTATGATTGTTATATCTTGCTGATTTATGCTTCCCTTAAGCAGTATATAATGTCCTTCTTTATCCCTTCTGACTAACATTGGCTTGAAGTCCACATTATCTGAAATGAGGATGGATACTCCAGCTTTTTTGCTGAGTCCATGTGCATGGTATGTTTTCTCCCCATCCTTTCACCTTTAGTCTATGGGTATCTCTTTCTATGAGGTGAGTCTCTTGCAGGCAACATATTGTTGGATCTTTCTTTTTAATCCAATCTGCCAGTCTATGTCTTTTGATTGATGAGTTCAGGCCATTAACATTCAGGGTTATTATTGGGATATGATTTGTATTCCCGGTCATTTGGTTCATATTTAAAATTTTATTTATGTATTTATTTATTTTTTGTCCCATCTTGGTTCCTCCTTTATTTGACAGTTCCTTTAGGGTAATTCCTCCCTTTGCTGATTTGCTTCTTTGTTTTTTATTTCTTCCTCATAAAATATTTTGCTGAGAATGTTCTGTAATGCTGGCTTTCTTTTTGTAAATTATTTTAGCTTTTGTTTATCATGGAATGATTTTATTTCATCATCAAATTTGAAGGTAAGTTTTGCTGGGTATAAGATTCTTGGTTGGCATCCATTTTCTTTCAGACCTTGAAAAATGTTGTTCCTGGCCCTTCTAGCTTTTAGGGTCTGGATTGAAAAATCTGCTGATATCCGTATTGGCTTCTTCCTGAATGTAATTTGGTTCTTTTCTCTCACAGCCTTTAAAATTCTGTCTTTATTTTGTATGTTAGGTATTTTCATTATAATGTGCCTTAGAGTGGGTCTGTTGTAATTTTGTGTATTTGGAGTCCTATAAGCCTCTTGGACTTGATTTTCCATTTCATTCTTCAGATTTGGGAAATTTTCTGATATTATATTTCATTGAATAGTTTGTTCATTCCTTCAGTTTGTTTCTCTAAGCCTTCCTCAATCCCAATGATTCTCAAATTTGGCCTTTTTATGATATCCCATAGTTCTTGCAGATTCCTTTCATGATTTCTCACCATCTTCTCTGTTTGTTCAACTTTGTTTTCGAGGTTAAATATTTTGTCTTCAATATCTGAAGTTCTGTCTTCCAGGTGTTCTGTGCTATTGGTTATGCTTTGGAGTTCTTAATTTGGTTTATTGTTTCCTTCATTTCAAGGATTTCTGTTTGTTTTTTTTTCAATATCTCTAACTCTTTATTGAAATGATCTTTTGCTTCCTGAATTTGCTCTGTTAACTGTCGGGGTGTGATCATTCAATGCCTGCATTTGCTCTTTCATCTCATTTGCTTCCCTAATCATTTTAATTATGTACAGTCTGAACTCCCTTTCTGTCATTTCTTCTGCCATGCTGTCGTTGGATTTTATGGATGTAACATCTAGATTTGTTTGGGGCATTTTCTTCCCTTGTTTTCTCATATTGTTCAGGAATCAGTGAGTCATTAAGATATTGCAGATTTCCTCTATTGACTTATAATATCCCTGAAGATTGCTAGTATATCCCCTCTTATCCTTCAGTAGCCTGAAGTCTTGGAGGAAGTTGATAATGCGGAGCTCCACGAAGAAGCTGCCTCTCTAGGGGTGGTGACCCTCAGGTGGCGTATATTCCCTGCTAGTGGGCAGAGGTGCCTCCACTTTTTGACCAATGGTCATCCAATGGGGAACTAGGCTGCGGGCTGAGGCAAGGCCTGTTTGTGCCTGTGTCTCTGGTTTTACTGTCCCTGTGGGAAAACCTCCCCTGGCAGGGATGGCTCACTCAGTGGGGAGGTCTTGCTGGTCAGTTCCCCTCCTAGCAGTTCCCCTCAATCTACAACTACTGCCTGGGCTGGGCTGTCTCCCTCTGCAACATTCCCAGGGGCCTGGACCTACGTCCTGGGCCTGGGAGCCTACCCTTCACAGGCGAGTCTCCTTAGACTGCCTCTCCGAGAGACTCTGCCCACAGTCCTGGAAACTTCGCTCCAACCCTAGGCATGTCTCTCTGTGGCTCTTCCGGCAAGAAGCTACCTAGCTCTTGGGACCCTGCTCTGCACCTAATTGCCTGGCTATGTGGCCCCTCCTCTGAGCCACCACCTGGAGCACTGTACAATAGCTCTGATACCCAGAGACCCGCCACACACCTCCTCCTCTGGACAGCGGCCCAGTTTTCGAGGCAGTCACTAGGAGTCCAAGCAACTCACTTTGCGTCTCCTCCTCCCACTGACTGCCCGTAGCCCTAGGCAGTCACTCCAAGTCCAAGTAACCCACCCTGTTCCTCCTCCTCCTCCTTGGAGTAGCCCCCCAGGTGTTCAGGAGTGGTGGCTCCGAGACCAAGTGACCCACCATGCTCCTCCTCCAGGCAGGCAACCGGTGTTCAGGAGCGATCGCTTTTAGTCCAATCAACTCACCACTTGCCTCTTCCTCTGGCAAGTGCCTGTGGCTCTGATGCAGTCACTCCTAGACCAAGCAACCTGCCACACTTCTCCTCTTTCTCCGGGCAACCCCCTGGTGTTCAGAAGCGGTCATTCTGAGTTCAAACAACTCGCCACACAGCTCCTCCTCTGCCAACCGCCCGTAGCTCTGATGCAGTCACTCCTAGACCAAGTGACCCAATGCACTTCTTCTCCCAGCAGGCCACCGGTGTTCTGGAGTGGTTGTTCTGAGTTCAAACAATTCGCCATGCAGCTCCTCCTCTGGCAACCACCTGTGGCTCTGATGCACTCACTCCTAGGTCAAGCAACCTGCTGCGCTCCCCTTCTTCCTCCGGGCAACCTCCCGGTGTTCAGAAGCGATCACTCTGAATCTAAACAGCTCGCCATGCTGTTCCTCCTCAGGCAGCTGCCCAGAGTTGCTCCGAGTCCAAGCGTTGTGCTGAGACGCCTCCTCTACGATGATCCCAGTTGTCCGTGTTTACCGCTCCAGTGGGGGGAGGGGTGTCTCACTGAGCAACTCTACTTCACAAAGTTCCCTGGGTTCTGGGGCTACCGCCCCATCTGGGATGCCTCCCCAATGGGAGAGACTCACCCGGTGGCTTTGAGTTGGTTCCAAGTCTCTCACTATCTCCTCTTTTGAATCCTGCATCCTGGAGCAACTTGAAATGCAGCTGCCCTCTAGTCCGCCATCTCTGGATGCTTTCTGCTTAAAGCTCCCTGCTTTCATTCAGGGCAGAGTCTCTCCTCCAGTTTTTTGAACCATTTCCAGGTGTTCAGGAACCAGTCCTTCTTCCTAGGGTTTTTCAGCTCCTGCACAGCAGAGCTACCTGGGGCTCCTAAGGAGGAGAGTGAAACCTAGAGCCAAAAGCATCCATTTCTTGAGTTTGTGTTGCTTTGTTCTCCACCTCGCTGATGCCTACTCCATCACCTGTGACCACTATGGCCCCTGCTAGGGCTAGACTCTGGCAGAGAAATATGGATGTGGGGTAAGAACAGGCAATAGAGCCAAGAGGTACTACAAAAATTGCAACATGTTGAGACCAGGAGCCCCACATTCCTCCATGAAGTATAAGGTCATGGGAGTCAGGCCTGGTCCTCAGGTCTTGATATGAGGAATGGGCCACTTCTCTAACTAAGACCATTTTCCAAAAGACAATTTCCCTTGCTAAGCAAAACTTAGACTAGTAACAAATATGCCCAAAGTCCTCCCAGCCATGGTGTGCTATGTCCTTCTGGGAGTCACAACTTGAGGTCAGTACACTCTTGGAAAAATGAGGTTTAATATTTCAGTCATTCCTTCTGGGTACCTTGGGATAGGTACTGACTTGCAGGCTGGCGCAGACTCTTGGGCATGTCTGACTTTGCCCACAGTCTCCTAGGATTTTCTAGCCAGTGCAAGTATCAGCTTCAAAAAGAAGTAATGACAGTACAGGGACCATGGCTCTAGTTTCATTCTAGTGTTAACAAGCAGCATATCAACATATGACCTTTGACAGTGTTGATGAAGTAACTTCCTTGTGGGATCCTGCTGAGTGGGTTCAGGCAGCAGGGAGAGAGAGAAAAAGACTCAGAGTACTGCTGCAGCAACTGCTGGGAGCATAGTCTGGCACACTTGAATTCCTTTAAAATGCTAGAGGACCAGCCAGAAGCAAAAGGTTCACTTGTGAATATTAACCCTGAATGGTAAAATCCCTGAGGTCAGGGTCAGGGCTCAATGCCCAGACAACATTAAAATATTCAGTCCCACAGGAATGTTTATTTCAATTCTGAATATTTAGCATAAAAACAGTCAAGATGACTTGGATTCTACAATATCCAGTGCCATTATTCTTGGCATGGCACCTTCTCTTGGCAGGACAGGTTAGGCACACCTAAAAAGCTTTCTAACATTAGTTCCCAGAGGCCACTGTATAGAATTTACAGGAGTGAGTTGGGTGTCCCAGGCAGCTCTGAGGCTCTAAGTGGGGACAGTGAGTCTAATCAGGTCACATATCTCTATATTTCTGCACAATACCCCAGAAATTTACTAGGAGCACTATAGTTGAATATGTTTGAGACCTTTTGCTCAACAAGTACATCATCAGATGGCTCAGCAGTAATCTATTCATATATGCAAATTTCTATTTTTTAAATTTGAACATTTTCTAAGTTACTTAAACCACCATATTTTTAACTATCACTCTTAAGTCTGCATAAAAGTTGTGGAACAATGTACCAATTGATTCAGTCATATTGCTCCTCTTGAATATTTAGGTTTCTCTAGTTTTTAGGTAGTCTGAAAATAATCTGTAAAATTTAAAGATCTTACCCAAAATAGTAAAGCCAGAGTAAGTGTAGAGTATTTTTGGTTGGAGAAGGAATTCTGTTGTCTCCCATCCCTTTCCAACATGACCAGTCTTCCTTGAAACCCTGTTTCCTTGGCACAAGCTCAGCCCTTGAATGATCCAGACCTATGCCCCCTTAGACTGTTTGTGTCACTTGCCCCTACTCAGCTCTATTCCTGATGCAGTTGTGTTAAATCTTGGATGGTGGGAAGCAGCCTCCCCTCTTGGTTATCCCCCACCAACACTGGGAGAGAACCCAGTAGCCAGACTGAAGTTTATTTGTAAAATAGGACTGAGCAACAGGGAGCAGAGTGACTGAGTGTGAGAAGAAAGGGAACAGGCCACAACCTGACTCCTAAAAGACATAATGACTCCATAGTACTTTCTAAGGAAGATAAAATTTAGTCCATGAACAGCATCTGGTTTAAGCAGTCACATAAAGCCTTTACCATTCATAGGATGGAAAGTTTGGAGTAGTTAGGAGGAGGGTGGGGTGGGGTTCTTTAGATATTTTTAGGTGACCCAAGCCTGTGATTTCTATTTCTATAGAATCATTAGAATCTAGCAGATCATTGGTTAATCTCCCATGTGAGAGAATATCATTGTGACTGTATTGTCATAATACAGATACTAGATTATCCTAGAATGAAGGGTTAATAATCTGTCCTTGGAGCTAGGAGCCCAATGTAATTTGTGGTGACTATATTTTCAGTTTAATAAATGATAAATATGTGCCAGGAGTCAGGGGACATTAATTCAATATAGCTGTGCCCCAGCTGGTTGTGAAAGATGGAGAGATGAAGGCCCTTAGGACTGGCTTGCTTCTCTGTACACTAAGAGCATTTTTCTGCATGTCCTCAAAGGCAATTTTTTTCTTTTGTGGCTCCTCTGTTCTTCCATGGAGATTGGTCTCTGGCAGACATTTGAGAAGCAGATGGACATTAAGGACAGTGGGAAAAGATATGACTGCTTAGCCTTGTAATTCCTGAATTCCTAGGGACACTGTGTAAACCTGGTTTCTTCTTCCTAGAGTGCTTAACAAGAAATAATCACAGAATAGTTAAGTTGAAAGTTATGACATGACTCAATTGTCAGGAAAGAAGGTGCTGGAAAGAATCATGACTCCTGAATTAGATCACATCACAAAGGGTATGTAGGTGGAAACTAAGGATGCAGTGACCAGATCAAGAAACCTGGTTTTGAAGTATGTAAACTTGAGTACATTTTGGGGTAGGATATATTCCTGGCCTCTGGCTGATGAAAGTTGGGACTACCCACACCTTGCTCTCAGAGTGCAATGGAGATTGAAAGAGTTCCTGGATAACTGCATGTGGCAGAAGAGCACAGGGGTCATTTGTGTTCTGGTGTGACCCCTGTAACTCCAATTCTCCAAGCTGAGTCTGAAGACCCTGCCTCAGGTGAATGATTTTGAATGGTGCACACATGACTGGTAATTAATTTTGTATTTCTATGGGATTTTGAAGTCAATTTTTATTTGGGGCAAATGAGACTCATTTTTATAGAAAATTGCAATAAACCAATGAGGTTTTAAATACATTTTGTAAGTATAAGAGGCAAGGTGACTTAAGAAAAGTAAACAAAAAATAACTCAAGTGGAAAAATTACAAAGACAATGTGGAAATACATATGTGTGGAAACAACTAGAGCAGACAGGAAGTCTTCCAAACTCAGCCTCAAACTGATTGGTGCGGGGTCTCCATGAGGTGCTCTCAGGAAGTCTTCATCCTTTCTGATTCCCCTCTTCCTTCTCAAGGTCTATAATAATTTTTTGTACCTCAGGGAGACAATTAGTGAGCTGGAAGACCAAGAATGATTTAAAACACAACTTTGGAAACTGGATTTGTGTTTATGTTTTGGCTGTACCACTTTCAAGACCAGTGGCCTTAGGAAGGAAGTTTAACATCCTCTGAGTGCTGATATCCTCATCTCTCAAGTGTGGATGTCCTGATACTTGGGTTCTTTGACAGAGCCATGAACTGATATAGTGTCTTCACAGCTCTGTGGTGTACTCAGCTATTCCCCTGAAGATCAGAGGGGAGTGTGGAAAGCAGTGACAGAAAATGGAATAGCAGTGACTGAGATTGGGGGTCTCCAATAACCTCATGGATGTGGCATGCCTGGTGACTAAGAATGTTTCTGTACAAGGGCACAGGATGCTGGACTGCTGCTGTGACAATGCCCTGCATGAGGAGGCTCTGTGCCAGAGTCCTATCAACTCTCATCTTGATCTCAGGCTTATAACTCCTGGGAAGAAAAAAAACATTTTTTAATGCTAGACAACCACAATATTTCACTGGCTCCACTTCTCTTGTGTCTGCCCACTTTAGAATAACTTTTAACACTGGACTTTCTTGAGAGCTGCACAAAGCTCCAAACATTAAATTTTGCGACTCTGATTGCAACTGTGGAAAAGCTACTTAGTTGTCCTAGTTTCTGTGACTTTCCTGAATACAGAGAATAATGGTTTAATAGTCATTAACCTGATAATGAGACATATATAAATAAGGATTGCTGGTATAACTCTTTAGATCTCCATCTACATCTGAGAGCAGAACTCAACCTTATCCCAGTGTAATCTTCAAAATCTGTGTGAATCTTGATTTTCTAATCCCCTTTTGCCCCCCTCTAGAACTGAAAGTTTGGCCACACTGGTCAGAGCAGGAGATCTGCCCAGAAAATTTTTATCTGTCTCCAGTGTCTGTTTTATCTTCTTCCAGAAGTAACTCCTTATTTTTCCTGGGATTCTTCCTCTGCATTTACCCTATGTTGGGTGAGGTGGGAAGAAGACCAAGTCTAAGAAATCAGAGCATGGAAGCCCCCTGAAGAAGGAAACACAGCCTGCCAAGTTGGTATGAACTGGCCCAGACAGTTTCAGAGGCCTACAAATGGCTTGTAGGAATTGAGCATGGAAAGTTTACTGCCACCTTGTAGTTACAGAGGAAGTCAGAAAATGGGATGGACACTAAGACATGAAAAGACAAAAAAAAAAAAAGTAAAAGGAAGGGAGATAACTGGGGAGGTAACTCAGCTGGTAAAGTGCTTGCCTCACAAACACAAGGCCCTGAGTTCAATTCCCAATGCCACAAAAGAAAAAAAAGGAAAAAATACATCACTGAAATCAGAACAATCCCAAGGGTTATCAACTGTAAATGAAAACACTGCCCCAACCTTTGTCTATGCTAGTTTGAGTTAATTTTCTTTCACTTGAAAACAAGAGTGCTTACTGACCTATTATTTTTCTCAATTCCCTCTCATTTGTAGTATTAAATGGAGAAGGGAATGGTAACAAGGAACAACAGAATAATAACTATCCAAAAAATCCACTTACCTAATTAATCAATTGGCCAGTGAACTAAATACACACTTGTCAAAAGAATAAATACAAATGGGAAAAATATATATGGAAATATGTTCAACATCATTACTAATTAAGGAATTGTAAATCAAAACTACACTGATATTTCATCTCATATCAGTCAGAATGACATTCATCAAGAATACAAATAATAGATGCTGGAGAGGATATGGAGAAAAAGGAACACTTTTACACTATTGATGGGACTGAAAATTAGTATAACTATTATGGTAATCAGTATGGAGTCTCCTCAAAAGTTTAGGCATGGAATGACCATATAACCCAGATATACCACTCTTTGGTATTTATCTTGAAGAATTAAAGCAGTCATACTACAGGGATACATACTTATCCATATTTATAGGGGCACAATTCACAAGTTCTAAACTATGGAACTGGCCTAGGTGTCCACCAATTGATGAATGGATGAAGAAAATATGGTAGAGATACACAATTTATTTTTATTCAGCCATAATGAAAAATGAAATTGTGTCATTTGCAGAAAAATGCATGGAACTAGAGACAACCACATTAAGTGAAATAAGTCAAACTGAAAAGGTGAAATTATATGTCTACCTAGGAAAAATAGAGAGGAAAAAAAGGAAAACAAAGTTGGGGGTGGATCTTCTAAAAATCAAAGGGAGATCAGTAAAGGAAAGGAACCAAGGGGTGGAGCCAAGTGAGGAGAGAGAGGGGAAATACTGCAGAATCATATTGGTTGAATGATATTGTTTGATTGGGTGCATATACACATATGTAACAAATCTGAGGATTACATACAAATATAATGCACTAATAAAAATGTGGGGAAAAGAAATTAAATCCATACAAAACTTAGGAATTTTCTGATTATTGCCATGTTTTGGAGCACATCTTTCAAGAGTCCTAGAGACTTGCTTCTACTTTGATATGCCCTTATCTGTGCAAAGAGGGTTAAAATTTACACTGTGCTAGTGGCTTGTATGAAGATGAATATAATACAGGACATATTAAATTCATTTATTTTCCTTAGATTTCAAAATACAACATTTCTATGGGATGTAGCCCTGTGCCTATTGTGTCCAATGGATAAATGAACTCTGAAAGTGCTTGCTTTTTTTTGTATTATATGTAGCATTTTCTCAGTAGGCATGTTTGTAAGCAACTATTTGTTTTATTTTTAAACAAATCTTATTTTGATAGATCTACAATGCATATTAAGAACTATATCAACTGGTGCACTCATTATGTGGAGGAGAAAGACACTCCTGGTGTTGAGCTCTGTATTATATTTCTCCCTTTGAGTTTTCCTGAAGGGTTGGAGAAATCAGAAAGCTTGACAATGTAGCTGAAGTAAAATCAATGCAGATCATGAGAACTATTTAAAATATTAGTGTTTACAGGGCTGGTGACTTCTGGGAAACTGATGCAGTGCAAAGACTCACCTTTAAATCCCAATTCTTGCAATCAAATTAGAAAGACTTCAGTCATGTCACTCAAAGTAACAGACATGAATTTATTGAAGTGATAATACAAGGGAAAGGGGACACTCTCAAGAGAGATTGGATTCTCTCAGAGAGGAGGGAGAAGTGTTACTATCCTGCAATCTAGTTTTATCAGAAGGTCTCATGGAAGTTTCATGAGAGCCCTAACCAGGCTCACATTTTCATTTTTGACTGACAACTGAATGACATCAGACTGTCATGTTTCCACTGCCAATGACAAGTCTAGTTCACATTGCCCATGTTGTTTCTAATTGGATTCTTTACCATAAATTCTTAGAGATTATCTTTATCACCCTGAGTTTCAGGATCTGGTCTGTGGAAAGGATCACAAAAGTCTCCCTCTTCAAACTAACTTGAGTCCCTCTTATCAACATTATTTCAGGTCTGTATTTTTCCTGCAGTATATAGGTAATTTGCTGAGGAATGTGCCATAGCCCAATCACTTAGGCCAGATAGGGATGCAGGTAAATTGCTCCATGGAAAAGAAAACATGTGGGGGATCATCACAGTGGACCCATTTTATAGAAAAAAATCTCTTAATTAGAATGGGGTTCTCACCACTCAAAGCTATCTGTCCCCTGTTGATATGGGAAATCAGGATCAGGCACCCTGGTATTGAAGATTGACAACTGAGTGAACCAAGGCATGCATAGAAAACAAGTTTTATTTAAAAAAAGTAACAGAGTAGGGGACTCCTCAAGAGAGGAGCTGGGACCCAGAACTGGTGGTTCCTGCATGTGGGAATATTTTGCTTTTTGATAGACCCCCACCTCCTTTATTTCATGTGGATGTTACCAAAGGCAGGAAAGGGTAACCTCAGGAGGTAATAACTTGTGTTGGAACTTGTGATTCTTCTAACCTGGAGATATTAGCTATTAGTTGAGCTTGAGCTGGGAAGTGCTATCCAGAGGTTAGCTGTAAGCAACTCATTTTCTTTTCTTTGATAAACAATTAAAGGTACTTTTCTCCTGTCCTTTAGCAGTCCAGCCTAAGTCACACTATGGTTCAGGATGTGTTCCCAACAGTGGGCCCCTGACCAGCATCGATTTCACCAGATAAATTGATAGCAATGCAGATTCTCAGGCCATATCCCAGACCTGCGGTATCTGACTCAGGGTGGCTCAGGGATCATAATTTTCATGATCCCTCCATGGGTACACTTGGGGCTAAATACTTATGCCTTGTTTTGGTCTCTCCTCCAAGAATAGAATCATTTTTACCACTTTGCAAAAACACTTTTTATGATAACCTCACTCACTGACCCCTGGCAGATAGGCATCCAGTATTAGCCAGTTACAACCAAGGTGCACAGACCCTGAGATACAAGGGGCTAGGTTCATGTTTCCTTAGTGCTCAGGAGTCCAGGGAATATTGTTCCAGGGTTCCCTCAAAGACCTTGAAACACAGCTAAACATAATAGTCAAAACCCTGTAAACCCTGACTTTCACTTGTCCAGAGGTGAAAGCAAAAATGAAATAGTTTTTAGTAAGTTCTGGAAAACATGTTGCTGCTCTGTGACCACTATTTTTTAAAATTTATATTTATTGTAAACAAATGGTATACATCTTGTTTCTCTGTACATGAAGTGGAGGCATACCATTTGTGTAATCATACATTTACATAGGGTAAGAGTTTTTGATTCATTCTATTATTCTTTTTCTTCTGCCCCACCTCTCCCACCCCTCTTTTCCCTCTATACAGTCCCTCCTCCCTCCAAGCTTGGTCCTGTCCCACCCCCCATTATGTGTCATCATCCACTTATCAGTGAGATCATTCTTCCTTTGGTTTTTTGAGTTTGGCTTATCTCACTTACATGATATTCTATGATTTTATCCATTTGCCTGCAAATGCCATAATTTTATTATTTTTTAATGGCTGAATAATATTTCATTTTATATATATATATATATATATATATATATATATATATATATATATATATATATCACGGTTTCTTTATCCATTCATCAATTGAAGGGCATCTAGGTTGGTTCCACAATCTGGCTATTGTGAATGGAGCAGCTATGAACATTGATGTGGCTGTATCTCTGTAGTATGCTGATTTTAAGTCCTTTGGGTATAGGCCAAAGAGTGGAATAGCTAGGTCAAATGGTGATTCATTTCCAAGATTTCTGAGGAATCTGCACACTGCTTTCCAGGGTGGCTGCACTAATTTGCAACTCCACCAGAAATGTATGAGTATACCTTTTTCCCCACATCCTTGCCAACACCTATTGTTGCTAGTATTCTTGATAATTGCCATTTGAATTAGGGTGAGATGGAATCTAATGGTAGTTTTGATTTGCATTTCTCTTATTACTAAGGATGTTGAACATTTTTCATATATCTGTTGATTGTTTGTATGTCTTCTTCTGTGAAATATCTGTTCATTTCATTAGCCCATTTGTTGATTGGGTTATTTGTATTCTTGGTGTAGAGTTTTTTTAATTCATTGTTTATTCTGGAAATTGGTGCTCTATCTAAAGTATGAGTGGCAAAGATTTTCTCCCACTCTGTAGGCTGTTTCTTCGCATTGTTGATAGTTTCCTTCACTGAGAGAAAGTTTTTTAGTTTGTTTTTAGTGTCTTTATTAGTTCATGTAGATATTTCTTGGTCACTTTTTGAGGACTTTATACATCATATTTTCCTGATATTTTGACATTCCTGATAATTTCTATTGGTTACTGGTACTGTTAATTTTATAATGTTTTATATTGATACAAATTCTGCTGTTGCAATTATTATTTTGTTATTTTTATTATTTTATGGTTAATATTCTTTGCATAACTTGGTATTGAACTCACACTCCCATGGAGCTACATCCCCAGCCCTTTATTTGAGATGGGATCTCACTACATTGCCCAGGCTGGACTGGAAATTGGAATCCTTCTCCCTTCACCATCCACATTACAGAGACTGAACATGTGTCCCGCTGTTTAAAGATAGAAAACAAAATTAGTTTTACATTGCACAGTTTCTTAAAAAAAAAAAAACTTGGGATTGTACTTTGCTCCCCTGGTTGGATCATTTCAATAGAAATCTTTTCTCTCACTGACTCGCTGTCTACTGTGAAACAGGTGTAGGTGTCCATCCACAGCTCCCAAGAGAAGGCAAGGTGTGTCAGTGAGCCACTGTGACCCCTGCTCTCCCTTCAGCTCCATGCATACTGAACACAGTCCAGGAGAAGGAGGAGCATATGCCTGACCATCAGCCTCAAGCAGGAGTCATGCCTTTCCTTGGACGTGTCCCCACATGTGCTGGTGAGTGGGCAGTGCTGTCCACTGTGCCTGCTGCCCCTGGCCAGAGGGTGTGTGGGAAGGGGTGGGGGTGGGAACCAGGAATTCAGGTCCAAAAAGAAGTGGATGGTGGAGGCGCAGCACTGGGGCTCCCATGCCATTCACCCTTTGGGTTGGACGTGGATCCAGGTCACCCATGCATTTCCGTGGGTTGGGTAGAGTGTGTGTGGATGTCTATCCCACTCTTCCTGGAGATTGTCTCTCTCTGCTGCCTCCCGTGCTTGCTGCTGGTTTGGTCTCTAGGGAAGGCCAGTCTTTCCGTGAGGCAGAGGAGGGGTAGAGGCAGAAAGTTCCCTGAGACACTGATTTGCTCTAGGCTGGGGTGAGCCTAGGGGCACGGACCACACTGCTCCATTGACTCCTGCAAGGAAGGAAGGGGCATGGGTCCACAGGATGTGGGTAAGGAGGGGGTGGCCACAGGGCTTCCAGCTCCTTAGAGACACCAGGGCCCTGCATGGAGGAGCAGGAGAAGCAGGAGGAGTAGGAGAAGCCCTAGCATGAAAAGCAGACTGAGACCAAGACCCCGTTGGACTCCTGCTGGTGGGTCACAAACGAGTGTCAGTCAGGAGCAGAGGTGGAGGGAACGTGAGACACCCAAAGAACCAGGGGAGGGCGCGACAAGCGTTGTGAGGTCGCAGTCATTGTTTTGGGTGTCTTTGAGCTCTATTCCTTTGCTCCCCAAATCCACTGGATAGCTCCAGGTTCTCTCCCTCCCATCACCCTGACACTGCCATATCAAATCTTCTGTGGTTTCCCTCTCTCTTCCCCTATTTTCACCCACTTATTTTTTGGGTAAGCAGTATTTTGCCTTCAGCTTGGGGAACCTTTGCTAAAGATAGGATGCCTAAGCTTGTTCTGACAATGAACTGCTTTGAATTCCTCTTTTCCTCCCATTCTTTCCTTTCTGGGACCTAGAATGTTCCATGACCAATAACAATTAGCTTTTCTTCTGCAAAAATGGCCAAAACGTTTAGTTGAAACACATAGCACCTCTATTTATGTGAATATATCCATCAAAGACACATGAATGGTTAAGTTTCCATTGCTTTAGCCTGTGTCTTAATTTTCTAGACACAGAAGTAGCAGATTTTGTTTTGAATCTTGGTGATTTCTAGATTCAGCAAAGCATAGTCAGCCAGACCTTCTGTCACTTATCAGGAAATGTTTGACTTAAAGATAGATAATTCTCTCTTCAAAATTTACATTATTTTTTGAGGGTGTGTCTTTGTTGAAGATTTTCTTTAAAAAAGAATTAGTGCAAGATGATCAGAGAAACAACTCTGAGTTACCATGTTTTAGGCCGACTTTGTTAACACATTGGACAGAAGAAAATGAATGGGATTTTATGACATCTGATCCCTTCAATTGGTCTAAAATCTTTCTTGAAGCTAGAAATAAAACTGAAGACTAAATTTTCAGAAAAAAAATTGCTAATGGTAATATCCTTGTCCTTGTTGTTTTGAGTCTGAGGAGTTCACTTAACTTTCAGATGTTGCTTTGTTAATGAAATCATTTCAGTCTTTGTGATTCTAGCATCTGCATACTTGCATCAACAATGGGTTGGAACAAAAGAAGAAAAGTGACTATACCTAAGATATATTCTGTTTTTATTTTTTAAAATTATGAGAGAGAATTTGGTAATGTAAAGGTGTTATCTTTATATCTGGTTATATCTTTATAACCATCTTATAGGCCAGAAGCACAAAGGGTTTGAATGCTGTGATTAAAAAAATTAGTCTTTTAATTTAAAATTATTTGACTTTAAATTTATTAGGCAAATATTATTAATTACCTATTTTTATAATAAAAAACATTTTTGCCATATGAATGGAAAGATTATCAAAGAAACACCTGTTTAATGTAGGGGCATTGATATTGGCATCACTCTGTCAGATCTTGCTGCCACAGAAGTATTGACAGTGTAAAAATTAATAGATATTAGTTCAGGGACCTGTCTCTTAATTATGGAACTTCTATTCCATCCTGAGACCTTTTTGAAATTAACTGCTTGTATTCATAATCAAGAATGATTTATGGGCTGGGGAGATAGCTCAGTTGGTAAAGTGCTTGCCTTGCAAGAACAGGGCCCTGGGTTTGATCCCCAGCACCTCAAAAAGAGAAAAAAAAAAAGAATGATTTATATGTATATATACATATATATATTTATAACACATGAAAAGGCCATACTAAGGGTCCATTAATTTTTTTTTTCTTTCTTTCCTTACTTCATGTTTATTAGTGCTGGCTTAGATTATCAAAATTTCCATCACTGTAAGGAAATACACCAAAAAGAGAAGGAAGGTTTCTGGATGGTAGAATTTATAGGCCACTATTTTTTTCTTTGTATTTTTACAAATTTTCATGTTACTTTTATACTTAGAAAAAATAAATGTGAAATAAAAGTCTTGTTAATATCTTAATTTGCCTATGACTAAAATAAGCTTTTATAAAGTGCATAGTTTACTCTCCTCCTTGGTTCAGGCCCAACAAAGTAATTTTCAGTTTTAGATAGTTAAAATAGTGTAGACTGTTATATGTTCTTTTTGCCAGAAAGACACAAGAAAAATACATAGTAAGGAAAGATAAAATTGGAATAATTGATTCAATGTGTGTGATAACCCTGTATACCTAAGCACTTTTTAATAAGCCATTAGTTCATAAAAAAAGCATTAATTCTTTTTACTCAGTAGCACAGGATAGCTGTGTTGACTAAGCAAGTTTTTATATGTCTGTAGATATGTTTAATTTTCAGATACTGGTTCAATCCTACAATTGGGTGGCAAGAACTGAAATTTTCTCACAGATCTGGAGTTCAGAGGTTTGATATGAGGGTGCCATCTTAGAGTTGTGTTGAGGGCCTACTTCCTGCTTTTTAGAAATCTACCTTCCTGATGTGTGTTCTCCTGGACTTTCCTCTCATGCCTGTGTGTGCAGGGGAGATATGAGAGAAAGAGAGAACTGTTTTTCTCTTATAATGGCATAGATCTTGTTATGATTTTCCTCCTGCAGGACGTTACCTAAACCTAATTACCTTCCAGAGACTCACATCCATAACCGTCACCCTGGGAGATTAGAACCTCAGCATAGAAATTTGGGGGTCACTTAAATGTTCAGTGCATAGCATAAACTCTGTGAAAAAAAATAACAAAAAAATTAACATTTTTGACATCATCTTGTAGGTACTATATTTCTTTCTTAAATCTTCACAAAAATTTCATCATATGGATATTATAATTGTTTTCCTGTGAGGGAATACAGATCTTAAGGTTACATAATGGTCTCCAGGGTCATACCACTATAGTGATACTGAGATCCCATTTTAGCATTCAGACCACTATGTTCATAGCCTCCACTGGGATGGAAAGCTGATAAATTAGTTCATTGCTAATGCATGCTCTTTATTAACAGTGGTAAATTGGAAAGTCCTATCAAAACTAGATTTAAACTTAAGTAGATTTACTATTTAAAAAATGGAGCCATATAAAATGTGTAATGTACAACATGTTTATTACTTAATGAATTCAAATAAGGAGCTAAAAAGATATTTAAAATATTTGTATATTTACTGAAAGTCATGAATTTATCAGTTTGTTATGCATAAAATGAAATGAATATGAATGTTGGAAAACAAAAAGTACAATGCTGTGACATTTCCTTGGCATTGTGATGGAATTATTTTTAATTTGTTTTCTTTTATATTTTAATTATTTTTTAAATTTTTACATGTTGATGAACATTTGTTGTATTCACTTATTTATATAAGGTGCTGAGAATGGAACCCAGTGCCTCACACATCCTAGGCAAATGCTCTATCACTGAGTCACCCCAAGCCACATACATTCCTTACTTGCTTACTTATTTGTTTTGTTTTCACATGTGTTAAAGTTAGCTTTCTGTATTTGAGTATGTGCCACCAAAGGAAAGTCAATCCAGATGCATAGACTCTAAGTTGCTGCACTAGTGGGTGAAAATTTTTTCATAAGGCAGATAAATCTTATATACACACACATGAGCACTCATTGGTTTTAGTATTTGGTATTGCTTATTCTAAGTAAGGAATGTATTTTGAACTAATGTTTGAATTCATATGTGAATATATACCAATAAATTGAAATGAGACAATATTATTCATTTTTGTCATAACTTTATATAGTAAAAAGTGATCCTTATGACATAAAAATAACAAATTAATATTGTTAATATATATCTTATCTCTGGGTCATATTTAAAGAACAGAGAGTGTTATTTCCTGAAGATGGTTCTTTAAAGTAAAAAAAAGTGACAAGAAGCTTGCTTTCTTTTGTTGCCAAAACATTAATTTAATATAAAATATTTTGTTTAAATTTTATAAGACATTCTTGTTTCTTTTTTCAGGTGTTGTAAATAATTTCAAGAATTTTCTAAATTTTGTTTGGATGATTGTAGCATATGGGAATATAATCAAAAGATAAGTATCCTTTCAGTCTATTCTAGTTAGATTATTAACTTTTTTCTGACATCATATATTTAATCCAGTTATATTTATAATTGATGACTTTGTTTTCAATATGTGTTAATGTTCAATAATGCAAAAATTGATAAAATTATTGAATTTGTGAGAAAATACCAGCTAACATCATTGAAGCTCTTATTATTCTAAATGGAGACATCCTGCTTAAGTTAATATGTATTACTAAAGAAAAGGGATCATAGGAGTACTAGACACTGTGGTAGATGCTGTAATTCAGTGATGAAGAGACTGATATGTTCATATTACGATGCTGTGATATTTCCTTGGAGAGTAATTCTCATTTTTGGGTCAAATGTCATTTACAAGATTCTGCCCCTTTTGGCTGACATTGTGCTCCAAAGATACCATGTTTCTTTCTGCATTCTCCCCATGTTATATATTGTTTAATACTGGGATTTGAAGAAACTATATTAATAAACTAGTGTCAGAGTAGTCATGACCTAGAAGTACTCAAAAGTAAATATTTATTTATTTTTGGTACCAGGGATTGAACTAAGGGGCACTTATCCCTGATCCACATCCCCAGGCCATTTTTATATTTTATTTAGAGAAATGGTCTTGCTATGTTGCTGAGGCAGGCATTGAACTCCCATTCCTCTTTCCTCAGTCTCCAGAGTCACTGGGATTGCATGTGTACACTACTGTGCTTGACTCAAAATCAATTTTGATATACTAGAAAATAAAAATCAAACAAAGTGTTTGAATATTAGAGCTATTGAAAGTTAGTGATAGTGGGATGAGAGCAATTAGAAGCAATTTTTTGACCAGTTTTCTCAGTAGTTTTGCATTATTGAGACTTGTTAATTAAACATGATCTATACTAACTTGTTAGGTAAAAATGGAAAAGGGATGTATCCTTCAAGGATTATAGCATTCCAGTATCTATTATATGTGCAGAAAATGAAAAGATGCCAGAAGGACAACTTTTTGTTTTTATGGCCTTAGGACCTATCCATACCAACAAGACACATATATGTAAGATAACATGTGGCAAGAACCAAATGCACCATGCAGACAATCACCTTAGCTCAATTCAGCAAGCATGATCTGAGCATGTATCATGTATATGCTGCTGTGCTTAGAGGTATTATAAAGACATAGATAAACAGTCCCTCGTAGGCACCCATAACAGCTCAAGTAGCTTAATATAGCATCTAATATGCAACACAAAGGAATATTGAGACACACAAGGAACACTAAGAAGGTGACATTAACTTCACTGAAAAGAGTTTGCTAAAGGAAGCACTTTGTGGAGGGGTGTGATTGCACTGAGCTAGGCATCAAAGAATCAGGAAAAATTTTTCTGGTAGACAGGGTGAGGAGAGCATGTGGGCAGGGAGCAGCTAGAGGCAAGACACAAAGATGTGAATGAATGTCGTGCATTAGGGAATTTCAGAATCTCAGTAAGATGGGAGGATAAATCAAAAGAAAAGGGGATTGGCAGGAGATAAGGCAGTAGCCAGTATCCAAAGGGCACAAATATTCACTGTTTTTGAAATCACCCTGAAGGCATGGATTGGAAAGGGGGAGGCCAGATCTAGTTAGGATGTTATCATAATATTCCAGGTGAAAGGCATAGGTTCAGAGGAGATGGATCTGAATGACTCAAGCGATGCCATCAATGGGACATGAGGAAAAACTTGGGGTTGGGGGAAATGCAGAAGTTGAGCATGAATAGGGTAAGAGACAGAGTAAGCTCATGGGTAAAGAGTTAAGAGTTCATTTGGAAACATGTTGAGTTTGAGGAGACCATAGGACATTTGGGTGTAAGTATGTAGCTGTAGCTGGAGAGAAGAATTTGGGGCTGAAGAGGATTTAGGGAGTCATTGACATGAGAAATACAGTTAGAACCATGTAAGTGGATACAGTCACTCTTGGAGAGGGTCTGGAGCCCAGGGAACAAGGGGCTGGGTGATCAGGGAAGTTGTAAGGATGAGTGTTGAAAGACTGGTAGTTTGGAATTCTGTGGCTCTCTGTGTATGTTAAATGAGCTCAGGATACATCAAGCAAAGTAATGCTCACAAGAGAAGTTAGGGATTATCCAACACCAGAATAAGGGGGGGCCTAGAACTCAAGCTAAGAATGCTGTGTTTTTTTCTCCCTGAAACTGACTCTTGAATGAATATATTGTCTTATGTTGACAGTTTGGTGGCAGTGTGAACCAATAGGAAATGGGGACCTGAGACATGTGAACTGGGTTAAGTACCTGGGTAGGATAATTTGTTTAAAGTGATAGGAGCTGAATGCATAAGGAAAGGGAATGAGGGAATACCCAGGAGTATAAATTCTAGGAAGGAACCAAGGGCTATGGCATTATGCATCATGGCAACTGTGATGTGGGTTGGTAGACAGATTCATGAGCACAGTGATGTCATCTTGTTTTAACCTTGTCTGTGGTGCCTGAAACATATTTATACTCTCAGTCAGTGTTCCTGGAGGGGATAAATGGTACAGTTGACAGGAAGATGAACAGTTTTAAGAAGCAGAGGATATAGAAAGGTGATAATGAGTTCAAGTTTGAACATGGGCATTGCAAGTAGAGATGCCAGTGAAGAGTGAAGGGAGAGGATGGATCACAACCAGAGTTGTCCATGGCTCCAGCCCACCAAGTATTGAGGGCCTGAGTACTACAGGAGGAATAAAGATGATCTGATGCCTTTTAAAGAGTACAGAAAGGTAGCAGAAAGATATGCAGATTAACATAAGATGAGGCAGAGCATGCTCAATGTTAAGGGAAAAAATTATTATATTGTGTCCTAAAGATACAACAGGGAGAGAAATTCAATCTGATTGAGGGAAAATGAGGAAAGTCTCCTTTGAGGGGGTGGTGTTTTCAGGGGTGAAGGAAAGGAAAAGTAGACAAGGAGGCATTGGAAAGAATGATCCTGGCAAAGGACTGTGGGGAAGGGCCCAAGTGGGCACATCTGAACAAGGTCAACTCACCTTGTTTGGCCAAAATGTGGGCTTCTTAATTAACTCAGTAACTATGTCAAAAATTGAGTGAATAGTGAGATTCTAGTAGGAGGGTTATTCCTCTTGCAAGTGAATGAACAGGCACTTCTTTCCCTTGCAGACTGCAGGATCAGGATCTTCCTATGACCACTTGTTAAAACAAACATTATGGGTAGAGGAAATGATTGCATGGTTTTGGCTTGTGACTCCTTTCTTTAGCACTTTCTCTTGGCCAAACTTGCCTACCTGTCTTCACAAGCATTTGGAGAGAGGTTATAAAAGCTCACAGTGTTCCAGGGCAGAATTTATAGAAATTTTCCTTTAAAAGGAACCAAAGAGCTCTTCATGGCCACAGGGTACTTAGGGAGAACAGAGATGCATAAGAGGAGTGGGTGATGTCATTTCACAATGTTAATTTGCATACATAATAGAAGGCATTTCAAACATCTTGCACAAGGCAGTGGATTCTTAGGTATTTATCCGTTGGACAGCAATGTGCAGCATCTTATGTCCAGACAGTTGTGGGTACCAATTTTAGACACCAGAAATCTGAATTCTAACTCTTAATTATCATGTAGAAGATTAGAAAGCAATAGGTGTGTATTTCTGAACTTGTTTGAGAGAATGGTAGTTGTCCTGTGCTTTTGAAAACTGTCCCATTTTTCTTCCTGGGCATTGAACCCAGGGCATTTGAGAGCTACATACTTTGTTCATTATTATTCTTAGTAGTAGTAGTAGTAGTAGTAAATTGCTTAGGGCCCTGCTAAATTTCAGAGTTTGGCCTCAATCTTATTATCCTTCTACCTCAGTCTCCCAGGTTGCTGAGATTACAGGTATGTGCACCACGCTGGCAGACTGAAGACTACCTTTTTAGACTTTGAGAATCCTTCATTGAACCCTGGGCTGGGAAGTTTGCCTCTACTTAGAATAAGAGCCCTGAAGATTTACCAGCCAGGGAAACCTGTTTCTTGTACTCTTTCTCGCTTGTGGACCAGGAATCCTGCTGCCTGTGTGAAAGGGAGTGCCAGCATGTCACTCTCCTAAGATGTGTTGGCTCTACATTCAACCTGAAAAGAATCACCCTCATACACTGCTCACGTTTGCCAGGGTACTGAATTTTCACCAATCCCAAATCGAGAGAAATCTGGAAAACCCAACTCAGAGCTTTTAAAGAAGCTGTGACAGGGAATTTTAACAGCAGATTCTAAGCTATAAAGGACTTGTCGGTAATGGAAGATGTGAACAATTAATTTTAAAATATGTATGTGTGCTTTTGTGTTTATAACCTAGAGTGTCCACTACAGAAAAACAATTAAAAAAAGAAAGAACGAAAACCCATTCAAGAGTTCCCATTTTTCCTGAACACTAAATATTCTTTAATTTAGGAGTGGGAGCAAGTTGAAGAGATCTTTTGGACAGAAGTTACTACAAACTTGAGTTTTCCACCAGAATATCAATACCTCTTTCCCTTGTAAATTGATAAAAATTGCAAGGACCAAACACGCTGTTCCAGGTGAGTGTTTGGAAATAAACTTGTAAACATAGATATCCTTTCTCTCAATCCTGCAGAAGCTTAAGATGGTTGATTCTGCCTCATATTTGGTAAACATGTTGGTTTACAAAGGGTGTTCATAGGTACTGGGCTGCACACCCTTTTAAAGGTAGACATATTTATTGAGAAAGAAATGGTGTACTTATGTCAGTAGCCCATAAGTGCAACAACTAGTTCTTGAAGTTTTTTGTATATTTCAATTTGACTATGAAAACTGGACATTTTCAATAAAATATAAAACTTAAGAAAAAAGCATAATAAACCAGTTACTCAATGTCCTGATTTACTTGAAATAAATTCAAAAGTAAAAATATCAAGTTTCCCCCTACTGGGACAGAAAAATTGCCTGCATAATTCTAAATCATAACCAAGTTCCTCTTGTTCTGTGACTAAAAAAAGAAAAAAAAAAGAAAAAGAAAAGAGTATCCAGGACATTGGGTTGAAAGACAATGAATTTCATATGCTTGCTTTGGGTGCATCTAACATTGATCTCCCACTCAAAAGAGAGATATTGGAAACCTGCAGGATCAAAATAAGCTTACCAGGGTGGGGGAAACTGCAATACCTCAGTTCTTCACAGCTAGAAGGGAAGAAACACTAACAACATGAAAAAACAGGGGAAGAAAATATCCCTAACAAACCAAGATGATATTTTGATAGACTTCAATGACAGAATGGCAGTAGAAATCACAGAAAATGAGTTTAGAATCTACATAATTAAAATGATGCATGAAGCAAAGGATAAGAGAGCAAATGCAGGCACTGTATGATCATTCCAATAAACAGTTAAAAGAGCAAATATAGAAAGTAAAAGAGCACTTCAATAAAGAGATTGAGATTCTGAAAAAAAAAACAAATACTTGAAATGAAAGAAACAATAAACCAAATTAAAAACTCAATACATAGCATCACCAACAGACTAGATCTTGTGGAAGACAGAATCTCAGACAATGAAGACAAAATATTTAGTCTTGAAAGTAAAGTTGACAAACTGGGAAGATGGAAAGAAATCATGAATGGGACATCCAAGAATTATGGGACATCATGAAAAGACCAAGGATTATTGGGATTGAGGAAGGCACAGAGATACAAACCAAAGAGATGGACAATGTCTTCAATGATGTAATATCAGAAAATTTCCCAAGTCTAAAGAATGAAATGGAAAATCAAATACAAGAGGCTTACTGAACACCAGGTGCATAATATTACAACAGATCCACGCAAGTCACATTATAATGAAAATACTTTACATAAAATATAAAGTTATGATTTTAAGGACTGTGAGAGAAAATCATCACATTATATATAAGGTGAAACCAACACAGATATCAGCAGATTCTCAGCACAGAACTTAAAAGCAAGAAGGGCCTGGAACAATATATTTCAAGCTCTGAAAGAACATGGATGCCAATCAAGAATCTTATATACAGCAAAACTAACCTTCAGATTTGATAATGAAATAAAATCTTTCCATGATAAGAAAAGCTAAAAGAACATACAAATAGAAAGCCTAGAGTAGAGATCATTCTCAGCAAAAGTTTTATGAGGAGGAAGTGAAGAGCAATAATAAAAGTTGACAAATGGAGAAGATACCATAAAGTAAAAGTCAAAGGAAAAATCAAGTCATTAAAAACCAAAATTAAGCCAAAATGACCAGAAATACAAATCATATCACAGTGGTAACACTGAATGTTAATGGCCTAAACTCTTTAATCAAAAGACATTGGCAGGTTGAATTAAAAAGAAAGACCCAACAATATGCTGTGTTCAAGAGACTCATCTCATAGAAAAAGACATCCAAAAACTAATGGTGAAAGGATGCAGAAAAACAAACCATGCCCATGGACTCAGTAAAAAAGCAGGGGTCTCCATTCTTATATCAGAAATTGTGGACTTCAAATCTAAGTCAGAATGGACAAAGAAGGACATTTCATACTGATTAGGAGAAAAATAAAGGAGCAAGACATAACAAGTTTAAATATTTTTGCCCCAAACATTGATGCATCCATCAATGATGCATGCATCATACGAACCCTTCTCAATTTGAAGAATCAAAAACACCACAAGCCAATATTACTGGGTGACTTTAGCACACCACTCCCTCCACTGGATAGATACTCCAAAAAATAATTACAAAGAAACTATAGAATTAAATAATACAATCAATGATATATACTTAATGGGCATGTATAGAGTATTTCATCTATCATCAAACAAATACATTTTCTTCTCAGCAGCTCATGGATCCTTCTCCAAAATAGAATATATGGTATGCCACAAAGAAGCCATTAGTAAATACAAAATATAGAGATACTATCCTGTGTTCTATCAGATTATAATGGAATGCGGCTATAAATCAATGATAAAATAAAAAACAAAAACTTCTCCTACACCTGGAGGCCAAATATTCTATTGAATGATGCAATGATAACAGAAGACATTAGGAAGAAAATAAAAAATTCTTATAGGTAAAAGAAAATAATAACACAACATATCAAAATCTCTGGGACACTCTGAAAGCTGTAGAAAAAGGAAAGTTCATTGCACTGAGTTCATACCTTAAAAGAATGAAATGTCAACAAGTGAATGACCTAATATTACTTCTCAAAGCCCTAGAAAAAGAAAAACAGATCAACACCCAAATTAGAAGGCAGGAAATAATTAAAATCATAGCTGAAATCAATGATATTGAAAAAAGAAACAATTCAAAAATTGACAAAACAAAAAGTTAATTCTTTATAAAAGTAAACAAAATAGATAAACCTTTAGCCATACTAACAAAGAGGAGAGAGAAAACTCAAATTACAAAAAGATCATAATTAAAAATATCATGACAGGCACCATTTAAATGCATAAAATAATTAAAAACTACTTTGAAAATCTATAGTCCAGGAAAATAGAAAATATTGAAGACATTGACAAACTTTTTGAAACATACAATCCTACCAAACTGAATCAGGAAGAAATGCACAATATAAGCAGATCAATTCCAACACCAAAATAGAAGAAGCCATCAAAAGTCTATCAATGAAGAAAAGTCCAGGACTAGATGGATTTTCAGTCAAATTCTAAAAGACCCTCAAAGAAGAAAAAATACAAATATTCCTCAATGCATTCCAGGAAATAGAAAAGGGAACACTTTCAAACTCATTCTATGAAGCTAGTATTGTTCTCATACCAGAACCAAAGACACATCAAGGAAAGAAAACATTAGCTCAATATCCCTGATGAACATAGATGCAAAAATCCTTGAAAAAATTGTGGCAAATAGCATACAAGAGCATATTAAAGCCATAGTGCTCCATGATCAAGTGGGGTTTATGCCAAGGATGGAAGGTTGATTCAACATCTGGAAATTAATACATAATTCATCACATCAATAGACTTAAAGTTAAGAATACAGCACCCCTTCATGCTCAAAACAGTAGAAAGTATAGGGATAGTAGAAACATACCTCAACATTGTAAAGACTTTATCTTGCTAAGCCCACAGACAACATCATTCTATTTTTTTTTACAGTGCTAGTGATTGAATGCAGGGCCTTGTACTTGCAAGGCAAGCACTCTACCAACTGAGCTATATCCCCAGCCCACAACATCATTCTTAATAGAGAAAAACTGAAAGCATTCCCTCTAAAAACTGGAACAAGACAGATATGCCCTCTTTCACCAATTCTATTCAAAGTCTTTCTTGAACACTAACCAGAGCAGTTAGACAGACCAAAGTAATTAAAGGAATATAAGAAGAAGAAATCAAGTTATCACTGTTTGCTGATAACATGATTCTATATTTATAGGATCCAAAAATTTCCACAAGAAAACTTGTAAGCCTAATAAATGAATTCAGAAAAGTAGCAGGATACAAAAATCAATAAACATAAATCTAATGCATTTCCATTCATAAGTGATGTATCCTCTGAAAGAGAAATTAGGAAATCCACTCCTTTCACAAAAGCCTTGAAAATAAAAACACTTGGGAATCAATCTAACAGAAGAGATGAAAGACTGTTACAATGAAAACTATAGAACACTAAAGAAAGAAATTAATGAAAACCATAGAAGATGGAAAGATATCCCATATTCTTGGATAGGCAGAATTAATATTGTCAAAATGGTCATACTACCAGAGGTGCCAAATGGATTCAATGGATTTCCAATTAAAATCCCTATGATATTGCGCATAGAAATATAGAAATCAATCATGAAGTTCTTCTGCAACCATAAACGACCCAGAATAACTAAAATAATCCTGAGCACAAAGAGTGAAGCAGGAAGTATCACAATACCAGATCTTAAACTATAGTACAGAGGAATAGTAACAAAAATGGCATGGTATTGGCAACAAAATAAACAGGCAGACCAATGGTATAGAAGATACAGAGACAAAACCACAGAAAAACAGCTACATTATACTACACAAGGGACCAATAACAAACAATGGATAAAAAATATCCTGTTCAATAAATGGTGCTGGGAAAACTGGAAATCCATATGCAGTAAAAATGAAATTAAACCTCTATCTCGACCTGCACCAAACTCAACTCAAAAGGGATCAAAGACTTAGCAATTATACCAGCATCCTTGCACCTAATAGAAGAAGTAGGCCCAAATGTTCATCATATTGGCTTAGGATCTGACTTGCTTAGGATCTGACATGACTCCCAAAGCACAAGAAATCAAAGCAAGAATTAATAAATGGGGAAATGTAATGGATTCAAACTAAAAAGCCTGTTCTCAGCAAAGGATACAATCAATAATGTGAAAAGAGAGCCTACAGAGTGGGAGAAAATCTTTTCCATGTGCACTTCAGATAAAGCACTAGTCTCCAAAATTTATAGAGAACTTACAAAACTTTACACCAAAAGTACAAAAAGCCCAATCAATAAATGGAACAAGAAACTGGACAGACTCTTTACAGAAGAAGAGATACAGGTGACTAATAAATACATGAAAAATCATTCAACATCTCTGGTAATTAGAGAAATGTAAATTAAAACATTTGTAAGATTTCATCTTACTCCAATTAGAATGACTATTTTCAAGAACACAAACAATAATAGATGTTGGCATAGATATGGGGAAAAAAGTATGCTCATGTATTGCTGGTGGATTTGGGGCAGACTGTCTGGAAAGCAGCATAGAGATTCCTCAGAAAACTTGGAATGGACACACTTTTTGACCCAGCTGTCCTGTAACTCAGTTTATAGGCAATAGACTTCACATTAACATATTACAGTAACACAACCACATCAATGTTTATATCAGCTCAATTCACAATTGCTAGATTGCAGAATCAAACTAGATGCTGTTCAATAGATGAACAGATAAAGAAACTGTGGTATATATACACAATGAAATATAATTCAGTCATAAATAACAATAATATGGCATTTGAAGATAAATGGATGGAACTGGAGGATATCATGCTAAGTGAAATAAGACAATCCCTATAAACCAAAGACTGAATGTTTTCTCTGATAAGTGGACAATGATACATAATAGGGGTAGGGGGTGAGAGAAGAATGGAGGAACATTAGATTGCATAGAGGGAAATGAGAGGGTTGAGGGAACAGCAGTAAGAAAGATGGTGGAATGAGACAGACATCATTAAACTATGCACATATATGATTACATGAATGGTATGAATCTGCATCATGCACATAGAAATAAAAATTTGTACTCCATTTCTGTAGAATGAATTAAAATGAAATCTATAAGGATAAAAGGATAAATTTTAAAAAAATGAAGACTTAGTTGCTTTATATTGCCAAACTCTCTGGATTAGTAGAGCATTATTATTCACCTACATGCTAGAATCTTGCAATAGTATCACTTTCTATCATATGGATATTGGTAATTTTTTTCTTTGATGCCAAAACATTGTTACTCATCCACCCACATTATTATTGTTTGGATATGTGAGTATAGGCAGGACAGATCCTGGGGACAGAAATAAAGAAGGATTAGACACAGTGCAAACTCACCCTACTGAATTCTAGTATTGTTTCATCCATCCTGCATCCTGTGTCCCCAGTGTGGTTCATTTCAAACTGGTTGCAGTTTTTTGGCTCCAACACAATTTAGCACTTTTTTGCCTGTTTATCTGGCAAACTTCAGTAGACTGTGGGCCCTCAAAACTGGAACTGTATTCTGTTCCCCAGGGTGTCTTCCATCATCTTGCTTGTTGATTGGAGTACAGATGTTGTCAGTAATTATCAATGACTATATAAATGAAAAGATAACAAAGAATTCATAGAGATGTCAACAAAAGGTAAGGGTTAAAAAAATCAAGTCTGGTTACCTTTTGAGTTGGTCGGTTTACTTGTCAAAATTATACATGCCAGGTACCATCTCTGTGCCAGAAATATGATGTACATAATGAGATTTAGTGTCTTATTGGAAAATGGTAAGCTATAGAGATTCTAATTGCTATTTTACTTCTCTGCATTACTACTGCATTTGGGATAGGCTATCATGAAGTGACTATGCCCCAGGAGAAATCAGGTTTCTTCTTTCTCCTGTCTCTTATTCCTAACACATGAAATCAAATTTTAGTCACACACAGCAAAACATTGATTTTTAACCATTTTAACTTAGGCAGAGAAGCAAAAACTAGTAATTTAAAGTAAAATTAGCAATGAACAAATCTAGTACTTTAAAAAAAATTTAGTCTGGGCATCCTAGTCTTTTGTTAAAATTATACATAACAAGTACTGTTGTCAAAAGTGGGTTGGCCTCTTGGGAAGGG